>NC_069502.1:88980042-89280042 GCF_027579735.1 Bombina bombina | reverse complement strand
GACGCATTTTTAGCTGTATTTCAGGCCAAAAAAGGCATAACCGTGCATATATTATTGAACGCACAATCACAAATGCATGATCCAGATTACAAGTTCTATAATATATGCACTGTCGTGAATGAGATTGGACATAACATGCATGGAGGCTCATCCCCTATAAAAACCTGTTTATGATTGTGCAATCTTGTTTAAGGGTCTTTTAGAAACATACTAAATAGCAAGGAAGCAAGGTCGGGATTTACAGTTTTAAAAAAGTGAAAATCCTGTAAAACAAATATATTTTAAGTGTCTTACATAGAAACTCACAGTCACCATTTTGCGTACAGTTTAGGCCAAAATGGAAACGGGCCTTTAACAAACACCAGAAAAAAACGTATGCATGGTCTACACATACCAGCCACCTGATAGATAGCTTAGCAGTGGTGCGGATGGAAACAGGCTGCAATAGTTAACTCTGAAAGCTGTTATTATGTGATCTCCTGTAAATACACCACTTTAATAACGCCAGTACTTTTTCTTCCTAATGGGAAAGAGTCCACAGCCACATTCATTACTTATGGAAAATAAGAGCCTGGCCACCAGGAGGAGGCAAAGACCCACCAGCCAAAGGCTTAAATTCTTCTCCCACTTCCATATCCCCCAGTCATTCTTTGCCTCTCGTCCCAGGAGGTTGGCAGAGAAGTGTCAGAAGTTTGTTTTATTTTATTTTTTCCATTTGTTCTACTTTTATTTAATTTTAATATGTCTCTTAAAGAGGGTGCTACCCTTCGACATGGGACAGGAGTTTTAAGTAGTCCTGTTAGCCCCTCGTGGAGGGCCTGGGCAAAAGTTAGAGTCCAGAGATGCAGTGGGAGCTTCCCCTGCGACACCATCCCAACTCGTTATAACAGCTCCTTTCAGCACTTGGTGTTGTCGAACTTCGCTTCGCTACCTGCTGTCTTCTCTCGAGTCCATGACGGAGGCGCTGCCACTATTCATCACACTTGAAGGGCCGTGTTCCTGTTTCACAGCGTAGATTCCGGTAAGATCGTTTCATTTTATTACATTGTCTGTAATGTGATTTATTATGTCAGTATAGTATGGGCCTTGCTGAGGCACCTTCAGATCTTGGAATCAAGGGATATTTCCTCCTTAGGGTGGTTTGGTGAACGGGGAAGGGGGTCTCTTATCATGTTTCTTATGTGATTCAACCTACTAATAGTTACATTGTAGCTATCTTAGGGTTTATTTTTATTTTACATGCAAGTTTTTTATTTATTTTAACTAGGTAGAATAGTTACTAAATAGTTATTTACTATTTAATAACTACCTAGCTAAAATAAATACAAAAATACCTGTAAAATAAAACCTAACCTAAGTTACAATAACACCTAACACTACACTACAATTAAATAAATTAACTAAATTAAAAACAATTAAATAAATTAAATTAAATTAGCTAAATTACAAAAAAAACAAACACTAAATTACAGAAAATAAAAAAACAATCGTAATTAAGGTAGAAAAAATCCTATTGGCTGATGCAATCAGCCAATAGGATTGAGCTGGCATTCTATTGGCTGTTCCAATCAGCCAATAGAATGCGAGCTCAATCCTATTGGTGATTGGATCAGCCAATAGGATTAAAGTTCAATCATCAGCCAATAGGATTTTTTCTACCTTAATTCCGATTGGCTGATAGAATTCTATCAGCCAATCGGAATCTAAGGGACGCCATCTTGGATGACGTCATTTAAAGGAACAATCATTCAGTAAGAAGACTCTGGATCAAGAGGATGCTCCGCGTCGGATGTCTTGAAGATGGACCCGCTCCGCGTCAGATGGATTAAGATAGAAGATGCCATCTGGATGAAGACTTCTGCCCGTCTGGAGGACCACTTCGCCCGGCTTGGATGAAGACTTCTCCCGGCTTCGTTGAGGACTTCGGCCGCTTGGATGAAGACTTCTGCCGTTTCCTTGAGGATGGATGTCCGGTCTTCAGAACTGTAAGTCGATCTTCAGGGCAATGCCCCACAAAAGGCCCTTTTAAGGGCTATTGATAGTTTAATTTAGGCTAGGGTTTTTTTATTTTGGGGGTCTTTTTTTATTTTGATAGGGCTATTAGATTAGGTGTAATTAGTTTAAAGATCTGTAATTTGTTTTTTATTTTCTGTAATTTAGTGGGGGTTTTTTGTAATTTAGCTAATTTAATTTATTTAATTGTTTTTAATTTAGTTAATTTATTTAATTGTAGTGTAGTGTTAGGTGTTATTGTAACATAGGTTAGGTTTTATTTTACAGGTACTTTTGTATTTATTTTAGCTAGGTAGTTATTAAATAGTAAATAACTATTTAGTAACTATTCTACCTAGTTAAAATAAATTCAAACTTGCCTGTAAAATAAAAATAAACCCTAAGATAGCTACAATGTAACTATTAGTTATATTGTAGCTAGCTTAGGGTTTATTTTACAGGTAAGTATTTAGTGTTAAATAGGAATTATTTAGGTAATAATCTTAATATTTATTTAGATTTATTGTAATTATATTTAAGTTAGGGAGTGTTAGAGTTAGACTTAGGTTTAGGGGTTAATACATTTAGTATGGTGGCGGCGACGTTGGGGGCGGCAGATTAGGGGTTAATAAATGTAGGTAGGTGGCGGCGATGTTAGGGCCGGCAGATTAGGGGTTAATAATATTTAACTAGTGTTTGCGAGGCAGGAGTGTGGCGGTTTAGGGGTTAATATGTTTATTATAGTGGCGGCAATGTCCGTAGCGGCAGATTAGGGGTTACAAATTTTATTATAGTGTTTGCGATTGGGGAGGGCCTCGGTTTAGGGGTTAATAGGTAGTTTATGGGTGTTAGTGTACTTTTTAGCACTTTAGTTATGAGTTTTATGCTACGGCGTTGTAGTGTAAAACTCATAACTACTGACTTTAGAATGCGTTACAGATCTTGGAGCTAGAGGGTGTACCGCTCACTTTTTGGCCTCCCAGGACAGACTCGTAATACCAGCGCTATGGAAGTCCCATAGAAAAAAGATTTTACGAAATTTTTGTAAGTCGTTTTGTGGTAAGGCCAAAAAAGTGTGCGGTGCCCCTAAACCTGCAAGACTCGTAATAGCAGCGGTAGTGAAAAAGCAGCGTTAGGACCTGTTAACGCTGCTTTTTTTACCTTACCGCAAAACTCATAATCTAGCCGATAGTTCTTTCTGGGCGGATGCCTTCAGGTGCCCTTGTTTATTTTATCCGATTCGGATTTATTTACTTTATATTTTTTTTCCTACAGGAATTCTGGGATTTCTTGAATTTAGTTCTTCCACGGAAGTCGTTACCAGATTCATCCGGAGTTGGTGTGTGCACTGTTAATTGTTAGTGACGCATGTTGCGTCTGGCTGGTTTGGCGGGACCTATTGGTTCACTTGTTTTTGTTGTCTGTTTTTATGAACTACACTTACATCGCAACCTTCTGTCTGGATGTCAGGAGCCCTTGGGCTGGCCGTGTCAGTCTGCTCCAGAAACATGGGCCGGTGGAGTTCCACCGTGTCCCTTTGCATCCCCGGCCTGTGGGGTGAGGTCCTTGCTGCTGTGTGTGGTTCTGGCCTTTTGGGCTGCCCTTGGTGGTTCTTCTAGATACTAGGTGCCGTCGGGTGGCTAGTATAGGTCGGGTCATGCTGAGGTGGCTATTTACTCCTACCTCTGCTTCGGGGAGCTTTTGATGCTCTGATGGGATCTTGGGTTGCAGCTCACCTGGTGTTCTCCGGGTTGTTTCTGCCGCCCCTTGTCCCTGTTATCCCCTTGGGTGTTAGGGGTTTGGTCAGGATGGGTTCCATTGTTCTCCTTGGGGAGCTTGGAATTTTTGGCAGAGGGCTTCTGGGCCTTCCTTTCTTAGGGATTAGTTGCCCTATTGTCCTCATCGGTCTAGGATTTGACTCTAACCTGTTTGACCTTTCCCTTTCTGATCTCTGCATTTTACAAAACTTTGCTCGGCACATGGTCGTTGCACGTTAGTTGCCTTGCTGCCATTGTTGTGGGAACTTAAGAGGCTGTTTCTCATAGATCTTATTCCTTTTTTGGTTGGGCTCTGGATGGTCTGTCTGACCTTTCTCCTATGGCCTGTGGCAGACTCCCCTGGAGGGGGGTGTCTTTTGGGTCTGCCGCCTCTCTGCTCTTGAGACGTTCAGTGCCTGTGCATTCATCGATAGATGGTTTAGGTATCTTGGGGACACGTCTTACAGTCTTTTCATCTGGGGGACTCTGGTTCCCCATTGACGGAAGGGTCACATTGGTGCTTAGTGTGTTTTTGGAGAATACCTCTTGTTAATTTGGATGCTCGACTTTTATGGCTCCTTCAGATTGAGGTTCGATTCTGATTGGTTTCTCTACACTTATGTTGCCTTGCGGGCTCACCCTTTGGGATTCCGTGTTCTCCGGAACTCAGCTCCCAAATCGGGCCAATATGACAAATTCATTTTTAGGAGCCAACAGCCAACAGATTATAACTGACCCGTATATTATTAAGTAAAATCTGAGTGAGAGAGGTAAGTGGCTATTGGCGCATTTCAATTTAATATATAAGCAGTTTTGCAATACACTTCCATTAGCAAAAATATTTCTAATAAAAGTTATCCCTCTTTTTCTGCAGCATATGCACATATCCTTTAAGGGCCAGTGCACCAGTATACAAACACCATAATTTGTGTCATTCAAGCTATTTATGTTTTCTTTTGGTGTCAACATTTAAAAGGATAACAAATAGGGTCCAGTAGGTTGGAACTTACAAAAGCAAACAAATGAATGAACCTGAAAATCAGATATATTAAAAAGAGAAGTTACAGTAAAAAAAAAAAAAAAAATTCCGCTTATGCATATTTTAAAAGGATAAAAGTGCAAACAGATATTTATTTACTGCAATTTGTATGCCTTTAACTATGTGTTTAACCACTGCCAAGGAACTAAAGACTGAGGGCCAGATTACGAGTGGAGCTCGCGAACGATAAGGGCATTATCATGGGTGTTTGCACTCATCTGGCTTACCGCTAGTATTACGAGTTCAAAGTAAACGCGATCGCTTGAACGCAATCGCTATTTACGCTCAAATAATTACCACGACTTCAGAGCGCTGGTTAACTGTTTTGCAAAAATAAAAAGTTGTACAAAACACATCATAAATACATTACTCAGTACCGTTAGACTCATAATAACACTATCTAATAAAAGTATTAAACAAAAACATTGCATACAAAAAGTTATAAGGGCTCAAAGATACGAGTTCTCAGGTGTTAAAACAAAGGCTGGCAAAGGGCTTTAACATTGAGATACATACATATACATGTCTAAATATGTATGTATATATATATATTTGTGTGTGTATATGTACATATATGTGTATATGTATTTATATGTGTATATATGTATTCACAGACATATATACACACATAAATACATACTGTATGTGCACATATATAGACATTTATAAGTGCATTGGATCCCTTTGCATTTAAGTAGATGAAAACATGTTAAGGCATACTTATGCAATATTCATATTTAATAAAGGTTTTAAAGTGAAGGTAAACTTTGATGAATGAAAGCCTGGTTTTTAAAAATACTATTAAAAACAGGGGCACTTCCATTGATCAAAGTTTAGAAATCAGCCATTTTGCTTATAAACTTACCTCTCTCCTCTTCACAGCTGGAGCAGCTTCCCCCACCCGGAGATTCTCTCTTCACACGTCTACAATGACTAATCCGGCTTCCTCCAATCACGGCATGGCCTCAGGTCATTGCTGACGTGTGAAGAGAGGATCTCCGTGTGAGGGAATCTGCTCCAGCTGTGAAGAGGAGAGAGGTAAGTTTTTAAACAAAACGGCTGCTTTCTAAACTTTGATCAATGGAAGTGCCCCTGTTTTAAATAGTATTTTTAAAAACCGGGCTTTCATTCATCAAAGTTTACCTTCACTTTAACTATGTATTTACTGTAAATATTTCACATTCCGATGTTCTGCACATAGAATAATATATTCTAAGTATTTCTAAATAGATATTCCTATATATATCTGTATATATCTATACCGATATATAATCATGTATATATAGGAATAGATATACTTTATATTGTACAAAATACCATCAGATATATGTAGAAATATGTATTTATGAATAAATAGAACGTATTCTGTTATGTGAAGAACATTGGAATGTGAAATATTCATATTTTCATCTTGGGTTAGCACACATGAGAATATGCAATCTGGTTTACGCGTGTCACGCCGCTCCGTCTTTGCAGGCTCTGCCTTCCCTACCCTGGACGTTGCCTTGGTTGCGGCGTTTGTTGTGGAGATGACGTCATTGCCGCACGCTGCTTCTGGCCTCTGATGCCGCTCTCCTGTTTGATGTTCTTGGCGCGCACCTGGGCCTATGTAAATACCTCTCACTTTATGCACTTTGCCCAAGTATAGGTGTTACTGTGTGTGCTCCTGGGTGCTTTCATTTTGCTTAACCCCTGAACTGCTGTTTGCCTTATTGTTACTGAATTTTGCCTGTTTCAAGACTACTCTATTGCTTAACCCTGAACTGATGAACTGCTGGTTTTACCTTATTGTTGCTGACCTCTTCCTGTTCCTGACCATTCTACTGGTTTACCCCTGAACTGCTGAACTGCTGGATTGCCTTATTGTTGCTGACCTCTGCCTGTCTCTGACCATTCAACTGGTTAACCCCTGAACTGCTGGATTGCCTTTCTGTTACTGAACTCTGCCTGTCTCTGACCATTCTCTGCCTTACCCTTATTGCCGTGAAGGACTACCCTGTCTACTGTGTGTACTGCTTACCTAATTTCTTAAAGGGTCACTAAACCCAAAATTTTTCTCTCATGATTCAGATAGAGAAGACAATTTTAAACAACATTCCAAACTACTTCTATTATCTAATTTGCTTCATTCTTTAGATAGTCTTTGCTGAAGAAATAACAATGCACATGGGTGAGCCAATCACATAAGGCATCTATGTGCAGCCACCAATCAGCAGCTCCTGAGCCTTTCTAGATATGCCTTTCAGTCAAGGATATCAAGAGAATGAAGCAAAATAGATAATAGAAGTAATTTAGAAAGGTGTTTAAAATTGCATGTTCTTTCTACATCATGAATGAAAAAAATTGGTTTTAATGTCCCTTTAAACTCACTTTGTTCTGGTTTATTTCCTTATCCTTCCACTTGACGCCGGGATAAGAAGACTACTGGCCTAGTTGGGTCTGATAGGGAGATATCCCACGAGCATTACAGCGTGAGAGTGGGGTGGTTTTTCCAATTTTTTTCTCCATTGACTTCTATGGGGAATACATGAACGCGCATACAATATTTTAAGTTCAACTTTTTCCGCTTGACGGGTTAGCACAAGAGCAGAAACAGTTTACTTTCAACTAATAATACAAGCGCAACCCGACGTACGCAAAAAGCTTACTTCAAGCACAATTAAGGCTTTAATTAGCACTCCACTTGTAATCTGGCCCTTAGTTTACTTTATCTCCAGCACTAGCAGATCTAGAAGGACACAACTGAAGAGCTAATAACACAAGGTATATGTGAGGGGAAGAAAAAGAAAATAGAATGGGAGGAAATACAGAGTCCGTAAGTTGAATTTTCTTTTTTTGTTGTTGGGTTCTGCTCTAGGAGGTATCAAATTATGTTTATTGCAGTTCCTGCATTAAGGTTAAAACTAAAATATGTATTTATGGTGGATGATTTAAATTCCTTTCCTATACAGATAAGATATTATAACATAAATAGTTTGTGTTATTGTCTCCCAAATAGGTTGTATGTTAGTAATCAAGAGAGTGAACAGTTGCTCTCCCTCTCTAATTTATAGAAATATATATTTGAAATAATTTTATCTGTTTAAAAATATGTGTGTATAAAGATATATTGCAGTGGTGGGTCTACCAGTGGACAGCGAGTAAATTTTGAGGTGACCGCCTTGATTTCCAAAGTCTGCATAGTAAGAGAAAGATTTTGCCACCGTAGATGTGTGAGAAATCTATATCTTACTTATGCAAGCTGCTATAGCCTCTGTGCATATTTTTAACAAGCGCGGCCACCGCTTGTGACTCTAAGACCCTACACACCCTTACGCAATCATTTCATTTAAAACACCAGTTTCTTTCATGCCAGCATTAAACAAGGCAGATTCTAATCTAGTATGCAAGCTCATGAACGTCGGCTGTTAGTGACATCATTAAACGGGGCGACATAACTGAAAGATAGTGTTTTTTTTTATGGAGATAGTTTATTTAATTTTCTTTTGTTAGTAGTGCGTGTTACTAGGGCTCTGTTAGCTGCTGGTCCCCAATTGCGTGGAAAGTAGTGGTGTGTGATAGTGTTGCTGGAGCAGCAGTGATATGTCTTTGAGTTGCAAAGCAAGGAGGTGAAGGAGGGACTCGGGTGCCGAGTTAGAGGAAGAGCTGGGGAGCCCATGTACACATAGTGAGCGAAGCCGCCCGGCGGAGGACAGTGGTCACCTGGAGTACCGTGTGTGTTCCAAGTTAAGCCAAGAGGAAGTAGCTGAGAGGCAGCACTCCTGGAAGATCATCAACACATACTGCTGCTATCTTTCTCATGCTCTCAAACATGGCCAGAGTATATAGTATTGGGTTTGGTCACATAAAGTTGGGAAAGTTTCTTCTAAATGTCATTAAGAAAATATTTTAGCTGCAAAGCACTGTGGGAATATTTTTCAGTTTGCTCTTCATAAGTGATTGTTACCCAGTAAAATCAGATCTACCTGATACCATATTTGTGACCCTCAACACTTTCATGTTATTATTATCAAGACTGGTGTTTTTTTTAGTTAGCTGACCACGTCACTTTGAATAAAATTTGATACACACAGAGAGAAATGCACTCACAGGAACGAACAACCAGCTCAATACCATTATTAGCCTGTTCTATGGTGATTTACCACCCGGGTGCAGCTTCTTTTAGCCCAGCAATGCTTTTCACAGAGTAGAACTTTCCTGTAGTATATCAGTCTGATCCTGCCTATTACGGTCAGTCCAGCGCCGAAATACCAGGCAATTCCTCTCTGAACAAGGAACACAGCAACTCCAGACGATCGTTTTGGCCTTCATTGGGCCTCGTCAGTGAGGTGTAGCAGTATTCCTCTAAGCACACTGAGCAAGGAGTCCATGTCTGGTTTCCCCTTTTTCCCATAGGGAGACTAAATACACACAGAGAGAAATGCACTCACAGGAACGAACAACCAGCTCAATACCATTGTTAGCCTGTTCTATGGCAATTTACCACCTGGGTGCAACTTCTTTTAGCCCAGCAATGCTTTTCACAGAGTAGAACTTTCCTGTAGTATATCAGTCTGATCCCGCCTATTACGGTCAGTCCAGCGCCGAAATACCAGGCAATTCCTCTCTGAACAAGGAAAACAGCAACCCCAGACGATCGTTTCGGCCTTCATTGGGCCTCGTCAGTGAGGTGTAGCAGTATTCCTCTAAGCACACTGAGCAAGGAGTCCACGTCTGGTTTCCCCTTTTTCCCATAGGGAGACTAAATACACACAGAGAGAAATGCACTCACAGGAACGAACAACCAGCTCAATACCATTGTTAGACAAAAGTCTGCCCACCCCTGATGTATTGTGTGAGGGGGCTATAGAAAAAGAAAAAAAGAAGAGAAAAGAGGGAAAGGAAAGAGGAAGAACAAAGACGAGAATAAAAAAGGATATTGATGTATTTATTTATGTAGTTTTGCGTGGGCTTGTATGTTGGCTTAGATGTTTTGTCTGTGAAGACTGTAAAGTCTGATTTTAATATTGTATCAAACTTAAAGGGACAGTGAAGTCATAATTAGACAATAAGATAGAGCATACAATATTAAACAGCTTTCCAATTTACTTCTATTATTTAATTTGCTTCCTTCTCTTGTTATCCTTTGCTGAAAGGTTTATCTAGGTAAGCTCAGGAGCAGCAAAGAACCTAGGTTCTAGCTGCTGATTGGTGGCTGCATATATATACCGATTGTCATTAGCTCTTCCATGTATTCAGTTAGAAACCAGTAGTGCATTGCTGCTCCTTCAACAAATGATACCAAGAGAATGAAGCAAATTTGATAATAGAAGTAAACTGGATAGTTGTTTAAACTTGTATGTTCTACCTAAATCATGAGAGAAAAATGTTGAGTTTCATGTCCCTTTAACAATCAATAAGAATGGCTGCTCCTGAATCTACCTAGGTATGCTGTTTAACTTTAACACTAAAAAGTAACCAAAGTAAATGTTATAACAGAAGTAAATATTAAGGCGTCTTAAAACTGATTGCTCTATGTGATTCATGAAAGTTTAATTTCAACTTTCAAATCCATTTAAAGGGACAGTTTACTGTAAAAAAAATTCTCATTAAATTGTTCCATTTATCTATTTGGCTGCTGCAGTGTGTTTCATTGTTTCCAAATATCCCCCTTTACCTTCATTTTGGTATTTTAAAAATAGCTGGTTTTGCCTGTGGTATCCCCACCTATACTGAAAATGGCAATACCCAAGTATTAGCTATAAAAAAGTCATGTAAATATAACCAGGAGAAGAAAATTCCACTCTCAGTTAGAGATGGGACAGATAAATAATAAAATATTAATTATAAATTGTTCTCTATGCACCTCCCTGTAAATATGAGTGCTGCCATTTTGGAATTGAGGTTTCTCTGCAGATATCTGAAGAGAGTTGCTGCTCATGTACAAAATTGTCAGCACTGGAAAGTACTGAAAGCCAGATTTCAAAATGGCAGCCACATGACTTGAGGTAGCTGGGGGAATAACTTCAGTAATATGCTTATAAAAGTATTGAGTATTTTATGTCCCTTGTCAACAGCAAATTCTTTCTTTTTAGGATGATTTGCTTGAGTCATCTAATTCTTAGGGGGGATTTATCAAGCTGAGGTGGACAGGGGCACACATACACGCCCCTGTCCACCGTAGCTCGCCTCTGGCAGGCTGAATTCCCCTGGCGGAATTCAGCATTGCACACGAGCACTCTTTTGCGCTCGTGTGCAATCCCGCCCCTGCCCGCTCACTGCCAATCACGCGCGTGCAGGAGCTGTCAATCTCCCTGGTCGGACTTGACCGTGGAGATTGAATTTTGTCACTTTAGAGGTGGCGAAAGATTAGGGAAGCAGCGGTCTGATGAGCGCTGCTTGTTAAATACGGCGTTCAGGTTCTCTTGTGAGAACCTGCAGCCACAGTGGATCGAAAGGCTTGCAAAGCCTTTGATAAATCGACCCCATAAATGCAAAATATTAAAAAATCACTTCCTAAAGTTTTACATTGTAGATTTAAACAATGAAACAATGCAGTGTTAAACCTAACACTTAAATGAAGAGTTGTCTGAAAGAGAGTTTGCTGAATTTTATGCCTATAAGTCTTGCATAAACACAAATACACTTTTAACTAAGAAGATAACTTTTTATGTGTTCCCAGAGTAGTCTA
The DNA here is from genome assembly GCF_027579735.1 of Bombina bombina. Taxonomy (NCBI): domain Eukaryota; kingdom Metazoa; phylum Chordata; class Amphibia; order Anura; family Bombinatoridae; genus Bombina; species Bombina bombina. Next base: position 89,268,584 of record NC_069502.1, on the reverse strand, counting down.
GCAGCCTAGCTTTCTTGTATTGCAATTAACACGTGTTGGTGTTTAATTGCAATTATCACTGTTATTTAATTAAGAAATGTCATTTTAGGATAAAAACAAGCTTTTGAACAAATCTTGTAATCAGAAATATATCTTTCTTGCCAGGATCTGCAGACAAAAAAAATCATCTTGCTTGACTGCAGTTGGAAAGCAATTTCATGCAATTTTATCATGAATCAGTTAAAACTCAGCCTAACCAGAAATATGTAAATCACTGAATTTAGAAATGTCATAAACTGCCAGTTTGGTATCATTTTCATGAAAGGGACACTCTAGACCCAATACTTATTCTTTATTACTTATTGTTACATACCATCTTGCCACGGGAAAGTACATGAAACTTTTAAATAATCATTGTTTGTTAGCAGCCGCAAATGGCCGCCAAGCTCCGCCCGCAGCTTTCGTCTTGTCCAGTTAGATGTTTTATTGTATGACAGTTTAGCGGTTTCATATTTTTTATTTAGCTATTTCAAATTGAACATGCAGAAATCAGCAAGTAGGAAAACGTATTCAAGAGTCGATCGTGATTTAAGAAACTTAACATAACAAAATATACACGCAATAGGTGGCTGGAGCTTGGCGGCCATTTTTGGCTCCTAACAAATGATGAATATTTAAATATTTCATGCACTTACAAGCTTATAGATGTGGGACCAGTTGCAGGATGCTTCTCTGGTATGTAACAATAAGTAATCAAAATTATGTATTGGGTCCAGACCGTCCCTTTAAGTTATAATCTGAATAATTATATCAAAGGAATACTAACATACTAAAATAAATTTCCATAATTCAGATAGAGCAGACAACTTTAAACAACTTTCCAAATTACTTCTGTTATTTCATTTCCTTTGTTCTTGGCATCCTTTGTTGAAGTGCATACATAGGTAGGCTCAGAAGCTGCAACACATTACTGGAAGATAGCTGCTGATTGGTGGCCACATATATCTTGTTACTGTCTCACTTGATGTGTTCAGCTAGCTCCCAGTAGTGCGTTGCTGCTCCTCCTTCAACAAGATACCAAGAGAATTAAGCAAATTTGATTATAATTTGGAATTGGAAAAGACTTAAAGGTCTTAGATGGTGAGAACCCCCAACCATATATATATTTCTACCTTTCCTGTTTAATCAGTTGTAGAGTTTTTGGAGGTTTGGTAGTCTGAGCTGGAGCTTTCCTCTAGCTTGCTCCCTTTTGAAATGATCCAGTCACCTAACAATTGTCTAGTGAGATTGAAAGGTACCGGAACTCTTTGTATTTGATAGATGTATTCCCCTGCCTCAAGTGTCAAGTCCAGTGGGAACTCATAGGAACGGAGTTCCTGCACTATTTTTGCAGGTGGTACTAAGTTCCCCCTGGACAAAGAACAGAAACTCTTCAGTAAACACTGCTGCTGCTGGTGGGAGGAGCTGGGCATAGTCTGGTTAGAGGGATAGTGAGATCCTCTTGAAATGGGCAGGAACACTTCCTACAATACACTAAATGCAAATATGTTAGCGGTCCTGCTGTGTGATCACCCCACACTGTGTGGAACATATGGTGCTTACATTGTAAGCACCATATGTGTGGCTTACTCTCCGGTTATTAAGCTTGCTTCAGCAGAAATATGTCTATTGCACCTTAAGTGGGTGAGACTCTGTGACAGAGAAGGAGTCTGGAATTGCTGTCAGACACACCTTGGAAAGGAAGTATAGGGGAGGAAGGAGGGTGTGAGGAACTGAAGCTAAGCTGGCTAAGCACCATGTGATTTAAAAACAAAGTATGGGCACCCTTGAGGGGGGTGGAAGTTTTGGTAAATTCCCATACTTTTTTTTGTAGGACCTGCCCTGCCCGCTCCATACCTTATGATCCTGCAATAGCAAGCAGGATAATGTTAGGGGTTCTACAGCTTGCTGGCTACCTTTATTTACATGGTCCAGTCCTGCTACTGAGTACAACTTGGTAACAAGGTTGTATGTCCCTTTTATTTATGCTAATTGTGATAATGTTTATTTATGTATCTATATCTCCATTTTCTGCCTCTGTTACCTTTTTAGTGCTTTGTCTTGTTATTTCCACAGATGTCACTGTTCTTTTTAAGTATTTAGTGCAGGACATTTTAATACAATTTCAATCTGTTTTTTTTTGGCTTTATGTTATAGTTGTTTTACTCTGTACTTTAACCCTGTTATTGTTTGTCCAATTACTCCTAGGAACTGCAGGGAGGAAGCTGAATTATTCTTTAGACAACATTGCTGTGCCAATGCCATTTTGGGGTTTCTCTGAATCCTGTGCCTTTTAAAGGGACATAAAACCCAATTTTTTTCTTTCATGATTCAGATAGAACATAGAAGTTTAAACAATTTTCCCATTTATTTCTGTTATCAAATTGTCTTCATTCTCTTGGTATCTTTATTTGAAATGCAAGAATGTAAGTTTAGATGCCGGCCCATTTTTGGTGAACAACCTGGGTTGTCCTTGCTGATTGGTGGATAAATTCATCCACCAATAAAAAAGTGCTGTCCAGAGTACTGAAACCAAAAAAAGCTTACCGGGTCGATCCGATATAAATCGTCGCCCGCAAAAGCCGGCGACGCCAATATTTGCGCGGATTTGGTATCACATATACGGCGTAACCTAGAAGTTACGCCCGTATATTTCTGCCGTCGCCCGCAGTTTTTTGGGCCATAGGCAGGTATACCAAACCCGCGCAGTTTGGTATCCAATATGCAGCGTAAGGACTTACGTGGCGAAAATGGAGAAAACTTACTCCATTTTCACCTCGCCACAAAAAGCAGCCGTAAGAAGCCTTACGCTGACTATTGGAGCCCCGTAACTCCCTAAACTAACTAGAAAATAAACCTAACACCTAACGCATGCGCAATGTCTATCTCCCTGTCAACCGCGATCTGCTAAAATAAACCTAACACCTAACGCATGCGCAATGTCTATCTCCCTGTCAACCGCGATCCCCCCCCCCCCCCCCGAAATCCCTAATAAAGTTATTACCCCCTAAACCGCCGCTCCTGGACCCCGCCGCCATCTACATAAACTAACCCCCTACTGTGAGCCTCTAAAACCGCCGCCATCTACCTTATCTATCCCCTAATCTGACCCCTTACACCGCCGCCACCTATATAAAAATTATTAACCCCTAATGTAAGCCCCTTACACCGCCGCCATCTCTATTAAAATGATTAACCCCTAATTTAATCTACCTACCCCGCCGCAAGCTATGTTATCTATATTAACCCTAAGTATATTATAGTTAATATAGGTATTACATTATATATATTAACTATATTAACTCTAATTATATTAGGGTTAATATAGTTACTATAGTATTTATATAAACTATATTAACTCTATCTAACCCTAACTAAATTTATATTAAATTAATCTAATTCATTTATAAACTAAAATATTCCTATTTAAATCTAAATACTTACCTATAAAATAAACCCTAAGATAGCTACAATATAATTAATAATTACATTGTAGCTATGTTAGGGTTAATATTTATTTTACAGGTAAATTGTTAATTATTTTAACTAGGTATAATAGATATTAAATAGTTATTAACTATTTAATATCTACCTAGTTAAAATAATTACCCAATTACCTGTAAAATAAATCCTAACCTAAGTTACAAATACACCTACACTATCAATAAATTTAATAAACTACAAACATCTATCTAAAAATACAATTAAATTAACTAAACTAAATTACAAAAAAAAAACAAACACTAAATTACAAAAAATAAAAAAAAGATTACAAGATATTTAAGCTAATTACACCTATTCTAAGCCCCCTAATAAAATAATAAACCCCCAAAATAAAAAAAATTCCCTGCCCTATTCTAAATTCAACAAATTTCAAAGCTCTTTACCTTACCAGCCCTTAAAAGGGCCTTTTGTGGGGCATGCCCCAAAGAATTCAGCTCTTTTGCATACAACAAATACAATACCCCCCCCCCATTACAACCCACCACCCACATACCCCTATTCTAAACCCACCCAAACCCCCCTTAAAAAAGCCTAACACTACCCCCCTGAAGATCTCCCTACCTTGTCTTCACCACACCGGGCCGAACTCCTGATCCGATCCGGGCGATGTCTTCCTCCAAGCGGCAAAGAAGAATTCTTCCTCCGGCGATGTCATCCTCCAAGCGGCAAAGAAGAATTCTTCCTCCGGCGACGTCTTCCTCCAAGCGGCAGCAAAGTCTTCATTCTTCCGGCGGCATCTTCAATCTTCTTTCTTCGCTCCGCCACCGCGGAGCATCCATCCCGGCCGACTGCTGAACTTGGAATGAGGTACCTTTAAATGACGTCATCCAAGATGGCGTCCGCCGAATTCCAATTGGCTGATAGGATTCTATCAGCCAATCGGAATTAAGTTAAAAAAATCTGATTGGCTGATTGAATCAGCCAATCAGATTCAAGTTCAATCCGATTGGCTGATCCAATCAGCCAATCAGATTGAGCTCGCATTCTATTGGCTGTTCCGATCAGCCAATAGAATGCAAGCTCAATCTGATTGGCTGAGGGAGCGAGCATCCATCCCGGCCGACTGCTGAACTTGGAATGAGGTACCTTTAAATGACGTCATCCAAGATGGCGTCCGCCGAATTCCGATTGGCTGATAGGATTCTATCAGCCAATCGGAATTAAGTTAAAAAAATCTGATTGGCTGATTGAATCAGCCAATCAGATTCAAGTTCAATCCGATTGGCTGATCCAATCAGCCAATCAGATTGAGCTCGCATTCTATTGGCTGTTCCGATCAGCCAATAGAATGCGAGCTCAATCTGATTGGCTGAGCGGAGCGAAGAAAGAAGATTGAAGATGCCGCCGGAAGAATGAAGACTTTGCTGCCGCTTGGAGGAAGACGTCGCCGGAGGAAGAATTCTTCTTTGCCGCTTGGAGGATGACATCGCCGGAGGAAGAATTCTTCTTTGCCGCTTGGAGGAAGACATCGCCCGGATCGGATCAGGAGTTCGGCCCGGTGTGGTGAAGACAAGGTAGGGAGATCTTCAGGGGGGTAGTGTTAGGCTTTTTTAAGGGGGGTTTGGGTGGGTTTAGAATAGGGGTATGTGGGTGGTGGGTTTTAATGGGGGGGGGGTATTGTATTTGTTGTATGCAAAAGAGCTGAATTCTTTGGGGCATGCCCCACAAAAGGCCCTTTTAAGGGCTGGTAAGGTAAAGAGCTTTGAAATTTGTTGAATTTAGAATAGGGCAGGGAATTTTTTTTATTTTGGGGGTTTATTATTTTATTAGGGGGCTTAGAATAGGTGTAATTAGCTTAAATATCTTGTAATCTTTTTTTTATTTTTTGTAATTTAGTGTTTGTTTTTTTTTGTAATTTAGTTTAGTTAATTTAATTGTATTTTTAGATAGATGTTTGTAGTTTATTAAATTTATTGATAGTGTAGGTGTATTTGTAACTTAGGTTAGGATTTATTTTACAGGTAATTGGGTAATTATTTTAACTAGGTAGATATTAAATAGTTAATAACTATTTAATATCTATTATACCTAGTTAAAATAATTAACAATTTACCTGTAAAATAAATATTAACCCTAACATAGCTACAATGTAATTATTAATTATATTGTAGCTATCTTAGGGTTTATTTTATAGGTAAGTATTTAGATTTAAATAGGAATATTTTAGTTTATAAATGAATTAGATTAATTTAATATAAATTTAGTTAGGGTTAGATAGAGTTAATATAGTTAATATAAATACTATAGTAACTATATTAACTATATTAACCCTAATATAATTAGGGTTAATATAGTTAATATATATAATGTAATACCTATATTAACTATAATATACTTAGGGTTAATATAGATAACATAGCTGGCGGCGGGGTAGGTAGATTAAATTAGGGGTTAATCATTTTAATAGAGATGGCGGCGGTGTAAGGGGCTTACATTAGGGGTTAATAATTTTAATATAGATGGCGGCGGTGTTAGGGGCTCACTTTAGGGGGTTATAGATATAATATAGCTGGCGGCGGGGTACGGGAGCGGCGGTTTAGGGGTTAATAGCTTTTTTATTGTTAGGCTAGTGAGGGGGGATAGCGGATAGAGGGTTAGACAGTGCGGGCTATGTTAGGGAGGCGTGTTAGACAGTGCGGGCTATGTTAGGGAGGCGTGTTAGACAGTGCGAGCTATGTTAGGGAGGCGTGTTAGACAGTGCGGGTGTTTTAAACTTTAGTCAGGTTTTATAGGCGCCGGCAGTTTCTAACGTGCCGCAAGTCACTGGCGACGCCAGAAATTTGAACTTACGCAGATTTCTGGACATCGCTGGTTTGTGAGACTTACGGCACGTTAGCATCTGACGGCGACCTATATGGGATGGCTCGAGTTGCGAGCTGAAACTGCGGGCGACGCCGGTTCCCTCGCTTGCGCCGCAAACTGCGATCGATATCGGATCGCGCCCTAGATGCCTTCTTTTTCAAATAATGATAACAAGAGAACGAAGAAAAATTGATAATAGGAGTAAATTAGAAAGTTGCTTAAAATTGCATGCTCTTTCTGAATTACAAAAGAAAAAATTTGGGTTCAGTGTCTTTTTAATATAACTGTGTTGGTTCTGCAAAACTGGGGAATGGATAATAAACTGATTTTTTATCTTTTAAACACTAAAAAAATGGAGTTGACCGTCCCTTTAAGGGTTAACTGCCACACACACCTTACTTAAAATCAAGAGTATTTAGGAGTCTTTTAATCTTCTGCATTCACATTAGCATTTACTAAGAAAAAGACAGCCCGGCTAATAAATGTTTACACTAGAGTTAAAAGGAATTTTCTGACTCACTGACTGAAGTGCCATCCATGAAAAGTATTTTCCCTACGAGTTTCTATGAATACCTTTCCTAGAGCAGCAGTAATGTGTTCTGTTTGTGCTAAGTATAATAATGAGCACTATATTATCGGTTAGATTAAGTGGTATTATGGTTTTATTGTTGCTGGTATTGATTTTTCTAAAACAGTAAAAAGCTCTGCTTGAAATGGTTCACATACTTCAGCTTTTCAAATCACCTTTTATCTCTGTGATTTGCCTGCTTGATTTTTATCAGCAAAACTTCTTGGCATGGTAAAACTCTTAATGGGGTTCCCCGTTGTTGCTCAAATTATTGTGTGAAGCTGGATTAACCAACAACTGTGCCGTAGGCATCTTCAGGATTCAGAATACAGTACCCGTTTGGCAATATGTAGAAACCAAAAACACTTACAATACTTATCTTGGCAAAGACAAAAATGCTACTTTTAAATATCATCTTAAAGAGGAAACTGTAAACACAGAGATTAATAACATTTTTAAAGGGCAACTGCAGTATTTTATTCTTCATATAAAAATAAATACATTTGAAAGTGTATGATTTAGCTTTTTATGAAAAATGCATATTAGTGTGCTGAATAAACGAAAGTTATCTTGTCTGTTTTTTAGAGTTTTTGTGACTCTTCACCAATAGATTTGTAGGAGTTGGCGTTATCAGCCAATGAGCAATAATAAAATTCAAACAACTAATAATACTGTAAAATCTCAGTTTAACATCTTTTACTTGATATTTTCCAGGTGACAAAAATTACGATGCAACTGTAGATCATTTTTACTGGGATATTACTTTAAATAGACATAATTTAACTTTACATCTATTATCAAATGTCTTTCCTTCCCATGATATTCTGTGTTGAAGAGATACCTATGTTGGCATCTGGGGCACTACATGGGAGGAAATCGTGCTGTCACAAATGGATAACATTCTTGCAAAACTGCTGCAATATAGTGCTCCAGAAATGGGCTGGCTCCTAAGCTTATGTCCCTGCTGTTCAACAAAAGATACCAAGAAAAATGTATATTAGAAGTAAATTAGAAAGTTGTTTAAAATAACGTGCTCTATCTGAATCATGAAAGAAACATTTTGGGTTTTATATACCTTTAAACATTTGTGATTCAGATAGATCATTACCAATGATTACCAAGCAGTCACTGTGTAAAATGTTCCATGGTCATTTTAAGTAGTCTGCAAGACTCTAACCTCCCTGAGGAATGTGGAAAAACTACAATTTCTCCAACATTGGTGTGTCCGGTCCACGGCGTCATCCTTACTTGTGGGATATTCTCTTCCCCAACAGGAAATGGCAAAGAGTCCCAGCAAAGCTGGTCACATGATCCCTCCTAGGCTCCGCCCACCCCAGTCATTCTCTTTGCCGTTGCACAGGCAACATCTCCACGGAGATGGTTAAGAGTTTTTTGGTGTTTAAATGTAGTTTTATTCTTCTATCAAGTGTTTGTTATTTTAAAATAGTGCTGGTATGTACTATTTACTCTGAAACAGAAAAGGATGAAGATTTCTGTTTGTAAGAGGAAGATGATTTTAGCAGACAGTAACTAAAATCGATTGCTGTTTCCACACAGGACTGTTGAGATGAAGTAACTTCAGTTGGGGGAAACAGTTAGCAGACTTTTCTGCTTAAGGTATGACTAGCCATATTTCTAACAAGACCATGTAATGCTGGAAGGCTGTCATTTCCCCTCATGGGGACCGGTAAGCCATTTTCTTAGTTAAACATAAAAGAATAAAGGGCTTCAAAAAGGGCTTAAAAACTGGTAGACATTTTTCTGGGCTAAAACGATTGCTTTACTAGGCATATTATGCAGATTCTAACTAATTATTGGTATTATAATCTTGGGGAACGTTTAGAAAAACGGCAGGCACTGTGTTGGACACCTTTTTCAGATGGGGGCCTTTCTAGTTATAGACAGAGCCTCATTTTCGCGCCATTAATGCGCAGTTGTTTTTGGAGAGCAAGGCATGCAGATGCATGTGTCAGGAGCTAAGAATCACTGAAAAAGCTTATAGAAGGCGTCATTTGGTATCGTATTCCCCTCTGGGCTTGGTTGGGTCTCAGCAAAGCATATAGCTGGGACTGTATAGGGGTTAAATGTAAAAACGGCTCCGGTTCCGTTAATTTAAGGGTTAAAGCTCTGAAATTTGGTGTGCAATACTTTTAATGCTTTAAGACACTGTGGTGAATTTTGAACAATTCCTTCATACTTTTTCACATATTCAGTAATAAAGTGTTTTCAGTTTGAAATTTAAAGTGACAGTAACGGTTTTATTTTAAAACGTTTTTTGTGCTTTGTTGACAAGTTTAAGCCTGTTTAACATGTCTGTACCATCAGATAAGCTATGTTCTATATGTATGAAAGCCAATGTGTCTCCCCATTTAAATTTATGTGATAATTGTGCCATAGTGTCCAAACAAAGTAAGGACAGTACTGCCACAGATAATGATATTGCCCAAGATGATTCCTCAAATGAGGGGAGTAAACATGATACTACATCATCCCCTACTGTGTCTACACCAGTTATGCCCACACAGGAGGCCCCTAGTACATCTAGTGCGTTAATACTTATTACCATGCAACAATTAACGGCTGTAATGGATAACTCCATAGCAAATCTTTTATCCAAAATGCCTACTTATCAGAGAAAGCGCGATTGCTCTGTTTTAAACACTGAAGAGCAAGAGGACGCTGATGATAACTGTTCTGACATACCCTCACACCAATCTCAAGGGGCCATGAGGGAGGTTTTGTCTGATGGAGAAATTTCAGATTCAGGAAAAATTTCTCATCAAGCTGAACCTGATGTTGTGACATTTAAATTTAAATTAGAACATCTCCGCGCACTGCTTAAGGAGGTGTTATCTACTCTGGATGATTGTGACAATTTGGTAATTCCAGAGAAATTATGTAAGATGGACAAGTTCCTAGAGGTTCCGGTGCCCCCCGACGCTTTTCCTATACCCAAGCGGGTGGCGGACATAGTAAATAAACAGTGGGAAAGGCCCGGCATACCTTTTGTTCCCCCCCCTATATTTAAGAAATTATTTCCTATAGTCGACCCCAGAAAGGACTTATGGCAGACAGTCCCCAAGGTCGAGGGGGCGGTTTCTACTCTAAACAAACGCACTACTATTCCTATCGAAGATAGTTGTGCTTTCAAAGATCCTATGGATAAGAAATTAGAGGGTTTGCTTAAAAAGATTTTTGTACAGCAAGGTTACCTTCTACAACCAATTTCATGCATTGTTCCTGTCACTACGGCAGCGTGTTTCTGGTTCGAGGAACTAGAAAAATCGCTCAGTAAAGAATCTTCGTATGAGGAGGTTATGGACAGAGTTCAAGCACTTAAATTGGCTAACTCTTTTGTTTTAGATGCCGCTTTGCAATTAGCTAGATTAGCGGCGAAAAATTCAGGGTTTGCTATCGTGGCGCGCAGAGCGCTTTGGCTAAAGTCTTGGTCAGCGGATGTGTCTTCCAAGACAAAATTGCTTAACATTCCTTTCAAAGGTAAAACATTATTTGGACCTAATTTGAAAGAGATTATTTCAGACATCACTGGGGGAAAGGGCCACGCCCTCCCACAGGATAGGTCTTTTAAGGCTAAAAATAAGCCTAATTTTCGTCCCTTTCGCAGAAACGGACCAGTCTCTAATTCTGTATCCTCTAAGCAAGAGGGTAATACTTCACAACCCAAACCAGCCTGGAAACCAATGCAAGGCTGGAACAAGGGTAAGCAGGCCAAGAAGCCTACCACTGCTACCAAAACAGCATGAAGGGATAGCCCCCGATCCGGGACCGGATCTAGTGGGGGGCAGACTTTCTCTCTTTGCTCAGGCTTGGGCAAGAGATGTTCAGGATCCTTGGGCGCTAGAAATAGTTTCTCAAGGTTATCTCCTGGAATTCAAGGAACTACCCCCAAGGGGAAGGTTCCACAGGTCTCAATTATCTTCAAACCAAATAAAGAGACAGGCATTCTTACATTGTGTAGAAGACCTGTTAAAGATGGGAGTGATACATCCAGTTCCAATAAGAGAACAAGGAATGGGATTTTATTCCAATCTGTTCATAGTTCCCAAAAAAGAGGGAACATTCAGACCAATTTTGGATCTAAAGATCCTAAACAAATTTCTCAGGGTACCATCGTTCAAAATGGAAACTATTCGAACGATCCTACCTACTATCCAGGAAAATCAATTTATGACTACCGTGGATTTAAAGGATGCGTACCTACATATTCCTATCCACAAGGAACATCATCAGTTCCTAATGTTCGCTTTTCTGGACAAGCATTACCAGTTTGTGGCACTTCCATTCGGATTAGCCACTGCTCCAAGGATTTTCACAAAGGTACTAGGGTCCCTTCTAGCGGTTCTAAGACCAAGGGGCATTGCAGTAGTACCTTACTTGGACGACATCCTGATTCAAGCGTCGTCCCTGTCAAAAGCAAAGGCTCATACGGACATCGTCCTAGCCTTTCTCAGATCTCACGGATGGAAGGTGAACAAAGAAAAAAGTTCTCTGGCCCTGTCAACAAGAGTTCCCTTCTTGGGAACAATAATAGATTCCTTAGAAATGAGGATTTTTCTGACAGAGGTCAGAAAATCAAAACTTCTAAGCTCTTGTCAAGTACTTCATTCTGTTCCTCGTCCTTCCATAGCGCAGTGCATGGAAGTAATAGGATTGATGGTTGCAACAATGGACATAGTTCCTTTTGCACGAATTCATCTAAGACCATTACAACTGTGCATGCTCAGACAGTGGAATGGGGATTATACAGACTTGTCTCCGACGATTCAAGTAGATCAAAAGACCAGAGATTCACTCCGTTGGTGGCTGACCCTGGACAATCTGTCACAGGGAATGAGCTTCCGCAGACCAGAGTGGGTCATTGTCACGACCAACGCCAGCCTAGTGGGCTGGGGCGCGGTCTGGGAATCCCTGAAAGCTCAGGGTCTATGGTCTCGGGAAGAGTCTCTTCTCCCGATAAACATTCTGGAACTGAGAGCGATATTCAATGCTCTCAGAGCTTGGCCTCAACTAGCAAAGGCCAAATTCATAAGGTTTCAGTCAGACAACATGACGACCGTTGCATATATCAATCATCAGGGGGGAACAAGGAGTTCCCTGGCGATGAAAGAAGTGACCAAGATAATTCAATGGGCGGAGGATCACTCCTGCCACTTGTCTGCGATCCACATCCCAGGAGTGGAAAATTGGGAAGCGGATTTTCTGAGTCGTCAGACATTCCATCCGGGGGAGTGGGAACTCCATCCGGAAATCTTTGCCCAAATAACTCAATTATGGGGCATTCCAGACATGGATATGATGGCGTCTCGTCAGAACTTCAAGGTTCCTTGCTACGGGTCCAGATCCAGGGATCCGAAGGCGACTCTAGTAGATGCACTAGTAGCACCTTGGACCTTCAACCTAGCTTATGTATTCCCACCGTTTCCTCTCATCCCCAGGCTGGTAGCCAGGATCAATCAGGAGAGGGCCTCGGTGATCTTGATAGCTCCTGCGTGGCCACGCAGGACTTGGTATGCAGACCTGGTGAATATGTCATCGGCTCCACCATGGAAGCTACCTTTGAGACAGGACCTTCTTGTTCAGGGTCCATTCGAACATCCGAATCTGGTTTCCCTCCAACTGACGGCTTGGAGATTGAATGCTTGATGTTCAAGCATTTGTTCAGGCTCTGGTTAGGATCAAGCCTGTTTACAGACCTTTGACTCCTCCCTGGAGTCTAAATCTAGTTCTTTCAGTTCTTCAAGGGGTTCCGTTTGAACCCTTACATTCCGTAGATATTAAGTTATTATCTTGGAAAGTTTTGTTTTTGGTTGCAATTTCTTCTGCTAGAAGAGTTTCAGAGTTATCTGCTCTGCAGTGTTCTCCGCCCTATCTGGTGTTCCATGCAGATAAGGTGGTTTTGCGTACTAAGCCTGGTTTTCTTCCGAAAGTTGTTTCCAACAAAAATATTAACCAGGAGATAGTTGTACCTTCTTTGTGTCCGAATCCAGTTTCAAAGAAGGAACGTTTGTTAGACAATTTGGACGTAGTCCGTGCTCTAAAATTCTATTTAGAGGCTACTAAAGATTTCAGACAAACATCTTCCTTGTTTGTTGTTTATTCTGGTAAAAGGAGAGGTCAAAAAGCGACTTCTACCTCTCTTTCCTTTTGGCTTAAAAGCATTATCCGATTGGCTTATGAGACTGCCGGACGGCAGCCTCCTGAAAGAATCACAGCTCACTCCACTAGGGCTGTGGCTTCCACATGGGCCTTCAAGAACGAGGCTTCTGTTGACCAGATATGTAAGGCAGCGACTTGGTCTTCACTGCACACTTTTGCCAAATTTTACAAATTTGATACTTTTGCTTCTTCGGAGGCTATTTTTGGGAGAAAGGTTTTGCAAGCCGTGGTGCCTTCCATTTAGGTGACCTGATTTGCTCCCTCCCTTCATCCGTGTCCTAAAGCTTTGGTATTGGTTCCCACAAGTAAGGATGACGCCGTGGACCGGACACACCAATGTTGGAGAAAACAGAATTTATGCTTACCTGATAAATTACTTTCTCCAACGGTGTGTCCGGTCCACGGCCCGCCCTGGTTTTTTAATCAGGTCTGATGAATTATTTTCTCTAACTACAGTCACCACGGTATCATATGGTTTCTCCTATATATATTTCCTCCTGTCCGTCGGTCGAATGACTGGGGTGGGCGGAGCCTAGGAGGGATCATGTGACCAGCTTTGCTGGGACTCTTTGCCATTTCCTGTTGGGGAAGAGAATATCCCACAAGTAAGGATGACGCCGTGGACCGGACACACCGTTGGAGAAAGTAATTTATCAGGTAAGCATAAATTCTGTTTTTCATAACAAATACCAAAAGTGCATTTTTTACAGTGACTTACATTATGAGTGTAATAACCCTTTAACTCCTTTAAGTCAATGTCTACCAATGAATTATATTAATTAAAGGGACAGTAAAGTCATAATTAGACATTCATGATTAAGACAGAACATATCATTTTAAACAACTTTTCAATTTACTTCTATTATTTGATTTGCTTCCTTCTCTTGTTATCCTTTGCTGAAAGGTTTATCTAGGTAAGCTCAGGAGCAGCAAATAGGTTCTAGCTGCTGATTGGTAGCGGCATAGACATACCTATTGTCATTGGCTCACTCATGTGTTTAGTTAGAAACCAGTAATGCAGCCTGCTCTTTCAACAAATGATGCCAAGAGAATGAAACAAATTTGACAATAGAAGTCAATTGGAAAGTTGTTTAAAATTGTATGTTCTACCTAAATCATGAAAGAACAATTTTTGGTTTCATGTCCCTTTTAAAGAGTTAAAGTAAACTGTTTTCCCATGAAACATACTCATAGAATAACTGAGAAGTAAACACATCCTCATCCACTGTTCTCTCCCTTTAAATAAAAACTAAATGTTCTTCAACAAGTTAATTTCCTCATGACAGTGACCCATCAGGATAGCCATGGAAAAGGGTCATTTATGAAAAGCTTTACTACAATGCCACAAGCAAACCCATTGGCACGTCTCTCTTTACTTACTGGGTTTAGGCATCATGTGCATGTATGTCATTAGTGCATATCACCACCTAGTGGTCTGGTTTCTAAGTACATGTAGCTATTTATTTCCAGCCATAATACAAATAAATCTATGGACCATGGGTTTTTTAAGAGCATAGCACAAATATCCCTCTTATACAGCAGTGATGGGTTTTATCTCATTTCATTAAAAAAAATAGTACATGACATTTCAAGTTGCTTCTGTAAAATGAATATACAGTCAATACCAAATCACTGGAATATAGCAGGGTTTGTGCAGCAGGTTAAAAGCTTCCTACTGTTACTGTAACTGGTGCTCTCTGATATGTAACTATTTTAGCCTACCAGGTATTTTCCATGTATTTATTTGTCTATTGGTTTTGGCTGTTTAGCAAGAAATTCCAAACTGCAAGAAGCACCTACTGTTATATTAAACTTGGAGTGTTGGTCATAATTTTGATATTGTTTCTGATATATTCCTACAAGAATGTGATACAGAGACATTATCTATAGGAACCCACAATGCTGGTAATTTGTATGCAAATTATTATTTATACAAATTCAGTATTTATTGTGTACATTTAAGTGTTTAACAAAAACAATAAAGTGTGTTAAAGGAATATTATAATTTATTGGAGTACAGTTTTTTATATTATAGTGCAAATTCTCAAAAACAATTTTTCCATTCAAAACAAAAAGACAGAATGCAGAGATTCCCTGCATTTGCTAAATGCAGAAATAAAAAAGGTTTTCATAACCATAAGAACCATAAGAACCCCAAAAGCTAGATATCGGTGACAGTGTTTAAAGTATTATAGGCTAGGATACAACACTATGCACAGCACATTTGTAAAACAGTGATAGAGTCATTTATTGATATACATTAAAAGTCCACACATCAATTGTGCATAAGACAAACTCACGAATTGCTGACAGACATCATTACTTTTGTCTGTGTCTGTCAGCAATTCGTGAGTTTGTCTTATGCACAATTGATGTATCTAATTATGTATCTAATTAATTTCATTTTGCCACCGTTAATTTTTGAATAGTTACATCAGCTAATTTATTTGGCATACAATACCTTTAACTTTTAAAATATCTGTACATTTTACCTGGCACCTGGGGCGAGATTACATATATGGTGCAGGCTTCAGCGCAAGCACTGCAACCCGCGCCTCCCGTAATTTTACCTTGCACATCGAGGTATCCAATAAACCCCGCCGGCAGTTCATATAGTGCCGTAAGTCGGATAAACTAGCAATGTCCAGAAACGAGCGTAAATACAAATTTCGGGAGTCGCTAGTGACTTACGGCACTTTAGAAACTGCCGGCACCTAAGAAAAGTTAAAAAAAAACACGAATCTCCGTAAAAGTCTAACACGCCTCCCAAAAATAAGCCCGACACGTAAAACCTCTACATCCACAATCCCCCCCTCTCACAAATAATAATAAATGTATTAACCCCTAAACCAACAACCCCCCACAACGCAATATGCCTAATTAAACTATTAAGCCCTATATCGCCATCAAACCCACACAGCAAGTAATAACTAAATTATTAACCCCTAAATCCGCCAAAATCGCAAACTACCTATGAAACTACTAACCCCTAATCCGCTATTAACCCACAACGTAAACTACTTATTAAAGTATTAACCCCTAAACCGCCAAAGCCCACAACGCAAATAAATAAATTACTAAGCCCCCTAACCTAACACCCCCTAACCTAACACCCCGGCGGTTTAGGGGTTAATATTTTGATAGGTTTATTGCTTTGGCAGTTTAGGGGTTAATACATTAATAGGTAGTTTTATATAGGTAGTTTGCGATGTTGGGGTTGGCGGATTTAGGGGTTAATAATTTAGTTATTACTTGTGGTGTGGGTTTGATGGCGGATATAGGGGTTAATACACTTTATTGTTTATTGCGGTGGGGGTTTGCGGTTGACAGGTATAGATATTGCGCATGCGTTAGGTGTTAGTTTATTTTTGCAGGCATTTTCTGGAGTTACGGTGCTCTGATACTCAGCGCAAGGCTTGCTGTGGCTGCCTTGTGTGGTGAGGTGAAAATGGAGTAAGATTTCTCCATTTTCGCCACGTAAGTCCTTGCGCTGAATATTGGATACTGATTTGCGATGCGGTCCCATGTTAGCTTATGGGAGTAAAAATTGCGGGCGACAGGTGAAATATACGTGCTGCATTTATATGCGGCGCTGTATATAGGATACCAAAACAGCGCAAAAAACGGCGTTGCTGGCAAAAGCATATGTAATGGGGCCCCTGGTCCTATAATATTTAGCTACAGGATTTCATCTACCACCTTTCTCACTGGCACACATTAACGGCTAGCTACGTTCTGTTATATACTTTAGCTGAATCTGTATGAGGAGATTTTTATAGGAAGGAAGATAAACCTATGGAATTCCCAGACTGGGAAATTTCGTCTTACAATATCCGTTCCCCAGCAGCTGTAAACTCATTATGCATCATGCAGCCATGGCTGGATATTGCAGCAATTATTAAACACATATTACGTGGGAAACAGAAGAACTTCCTCTGGTTATGCTTATGGAGTATTAAGGAGATTAGGATATAGTGGAAATGCCATGCGACCTTGATTTTTACAGGTGGCAGCTGTGCTCCATATAATATGCTTTTGCTTTAATACAATATGTGTGCAGTGTTTTACTATTGACAACCTCCAGTTGTGATATGATGACTGCTGGTGGTTTAAGGGGCATGAAAGTATGAAAAAATTGTACTATTTGTTGCATGTAAGAATTTGTTTAAACCCTGCAAAGGGATTAATTACAGGGGCGTAACTATAGGGTCATAGAGGTCTCAATTGCCCCCTGCAGTCAGTAGTGGCATTGCTACAGGGGGTGAAATACAACGCTCACAGTGTATGCAAAGTGGTTAGATTTGCCTCTACAAATATGGTGGCAGGTTTGCAAGATGGCCGCAAAAGTGTTGCTATACAGAAAAACCTGCCACCAAAGTGTATATCCTCTGCTGCAGACTAACCAAGGTGGAAGAATGACTCACAGAGATTGCAGCCAGAAAGGTGGTCCCGCCACAGCCTTTGTATTGGGGCCCAGTGAGATCTAGTTATGCCTCTGGGAATAAACATATAGTTAAAGGGTCGTGAAATACAATTTTTTTTTTTCTTGATTCATATAGCGCATCCATTTTAAACAACCTTCCAATTACTTATATTATCAATTTTGCTTCATTCTCTTGATATCTTTTGTTGAAGGAGCAACACTGCTCTACTGGGAGCAAGCAGAACACATTGAGTGAGCCAATGACAAGAGGCATATATGTGCAGCCTACCTAGATATGCTTTTCAACAAAAGATAACAAGGGAACAAAGCAAATTATATAATATAAAAAAATTGGAAAGTTGTTTAAAATGGCACTGTCTATTTAAATGATGAACGTTTGATTTGCACAATTCTGTTGGCAGCATTCTATATAATGGATTCTCTATGCAACTAGCAGGTAGATTTTTATTTCCCAGTATAGATGTCTGGTTAGGACACTGTTTATTTCCTGTGCTGATCAAGGTATTGGATGTATTTTTCAATATGTGGAACATTTTAGTTTGTTTGTTATAATGAAAAGAATAATTAATAAAAACACATTTATAAATATAAAAGAAAAGAATAATAATAAGACACATAATTATTTTAAAATGTTACTCCTAACCAGAGTGATTGACTTATGTAACCTACTCATATTATTATTATTATTACTTTTGGACTATTATAGCCCTTTCAATATAAATGCCAGATGTACTATTAGAGTATTGTCCTCTTCCATGCAAAAGATTAAAGGGACAGTCTAGTCAAAATAAAACATTGATGATTCAGATAGGGCATGCAATTTTAAACAACTTTCCAATTTAATTTTATCATCAAATTTGCTTTGTTCTGTTAGTCGTCTTTGTTGAAAGTTAAACCTAGGTAGGCTCATATGCTAATGGTCTAAGCTCCTTGAAGGCCACCTTTTCACAGTTACACAGCGCTAGTTCATGGGTGCCATATAGATAACACTGTGCTTACTCCTGTGGAGTTATTTATGAGTCAGCACTTATTGGCTAAAATGCAAGTCTGTCAAAAGAACTGAGATAAGGGGGCAATCTGCAGAGACTTAGATACAAGGTATTCACAGAGGTAAAAAGTATATTAATATAACCGTGTTGGTTGTGCAAAACTGGGGAATGTGCAATAAAGGGATTATCTATCTTTTTTAAACAATACAAATCTAGAGTGGACTGTCCCTTTAAGTTTTGTCTATGCGCATTCAATCTAAGCTTATAATATTTGTCTCATAAAACATATATTTTGGAAAACTCAACATGCTCTTTCTTCCGCTCTAGATATCTACGAACCATGTACCTGGGCATTCAGAGCCAGAGGCAAAAGGAACACCAACGGCGTTTTTATTGGGCTATGATGTACGAATATGCAGATGTCAACATGCTGCGCCTCTTGGAGACTTTCCTAGAGAGCGCTCCACAACTGGTGCTACAACTCTGCATAATGATCCAAAAGAATCGTGCAGAGACCCTACCATGTAAGTGCTTTTTTGTGTACGGAATTGAACAGATATGGGAGGGGGGGGGTTGGATGTTTCAGGATATTGGAATTAGTCAGAAGATATGCGATGCAAGACTAAGTTACTGCAATTAAATGAATGCATCTTGCATCTCAAGTGATAGTGCATGTGATTGTTATTTACATGCACTAGCAATGATTGACCCTTATCCAAGTCTATTAAACTTCATGCGCAAAGTGTCTCACGCGGCTTTTTGCAGGGTTTTCAAATTCAAAGTCATTCCAAGCCATTTTAAATATAAGTGATGTATTGATTGTATTAATCACTTGCTTTACAAAACCATTAGTATAGAATGAACCCTCATGTTACCTTTGATTGGGTATAATTCCACAGACATTACAATTCATCAAAAAATACATTTTACAGCACTTTTTCAAAAGATTTTTTGCCCTTTTCAAATTCTGCCTTGACACATTCTGACCTTTTTTTTAACTGGCATATCCACAGGGTTTTTTTTTCTCAGTGTTAATGTTTGGTACATATTCAGTTTATATTTTAATTAACACAATCATTTTTTGGCTGAATAAAAATGTAAAAATGTTGCTCACTTTTAAACTATAAAACTCAACTTAATTACAATTATCAGGATGTTCATTATGATTGCAAATATCATGTTATAAAATTACTCATAATCATTAAATCATTAGCGCTGCAGAATCTGTTGGTGCTCTATAAATAACTGATAATAATAATCATTAAATGAATTAGGCAAAAATCATCAATATCAGATTAAAAGGACATAAAAGTGTAAAGAATATGTTAATATTGCACTATTAATTTCATATATCACTGGGGATGATTCCAATCTATTGGCCCTTTTGTTTTTGTCGGGCACTTTTTGTTTCAACGCAATCACAATGATGGATTTCTGGCTGTTTCTCAGAGCTGTGAACACATTTTCGGCTCACATGGAATAAGCCCTATTTTTATATGGAGATTAAAAGTTCTCTGAGATTACAATCGATTTTCTCTATACTTTCCAACAGGTTTTCAAAACCATTTTATACTTATCAAATCCAACACCTGAAGGCACTTGATATAGTCCCAAATTGGCCTTTTTGACATCTTTGCAAGTATGCCAAGACAATTTGGAATAAATATAATATGTTCCACATGTGCAAAACAGATTACATTTTAGAGGTGTATTTGTATATATGGTCTAGATTTACTAAAGCTCTGTTCATTGCTATTGTATAGCCCATCTGCAGTGGGCAGGACACAAATTTACATATGCATATCCCACACAGCTAAGGGGATCTTCAGGAAAACTGAGAAAACAGAATTCAGGACTACAACACCTTGAAATGTTGTGAAGCAATTACAATCTTTAAATGTTTCAAATTTATACTCAGATTTTTGTGATTGTCAGTTTCAGTAGAAATATCTTCATAAACTGGCTTTCAAATGGGATTGCATCTTCGTGAGCTGGCTTTGGGATCACGCCTTTGTGAGTGGAATTTCAAAAGGAACCACACCTTTGTGACCAGACTTATAAATGGGATTGGGCCTTCATGAATGGGATTTCAAATAGGATTGCGCCTTTATGAATGGGATTTCAAATGGGATCGCAACTTTATGACCAGGATTACAAAAGAAACCACACATTCATGACCAGGCCATCAAATGGGATTGTGCCTTTCTGCAAAGACAAAACCCGTTAGCGAGTTTTCCAGTTTTTGCGGCTGAATTAATGAAATCACAGTCAAAAAGGTGCATTTTGTTCGAAAGCCTGGTCACAAAGGTTTGGTTCCTTTCGAAATCCTGGTTGTCAAGATGCAATCCCATTTGAAAGGCCAACCTTTTTGCAGCTATATTATTGCAATGTTTACAGTGTAAGAACTATTAAATCCAGTTGAGATAAATTGTGTACACTTCCTTCTAATAGAAACGTGTAGTGTTCTTTTTGATTTCAGATCTATATCTTGCCAAAACCAGAAAATTATGCTTTCTCAATCAAATAATTGGAAATATTGAAAACAAATGCTATTAAAATATTAAAAGTATCAATATAATCATTGAGCAATCAATGCCCAGTATACCCATCATGCCTTTATACAGATTCATATTGTTTACCAGTTATCAGGATGGATTTGGATTACAACCAGTTAATCTCACACATGTAAATCATGATTACCCTCACACACTGTACAAAGGTGGCTAATAAAACTACACTGTAATGCAACCTTAAGAGGTGTGAAAGGGCCATTACAGTTTTGATCCCAATAACAAGTACTTAACAACTGAAAACATGTTCTTGTTTGTTGTTGTGGACATTTAGCAGAAGAATCCATTTTGGATTGTAATCACCTGAAAAATACACTTCCTATATCAGCCCCAACCGAAACCAAGTTATCAAGAGCCAATATCAGAACTATTGGAATCGACTCCTTTGTGTTCAACCCCTGCAAAGTGGTAAACCACTGTTAAAGTCAGCTCCATAGCAGCAATGGCCTACTATAACCAGCTTAGCACATCTGGAGAGGGAATGACAAGAGTAAAATGTGTGTAACCACCAACCAGCAGCTAACTCTCAGTGTTCTATTGCTGTACCTGAGTCTACCTAGGTATGCTTTTAATCAAAGGATACCAAATGAATGAAGTAAATTTGATCAAATTAAATTGAAAAGTCTCCTAAAATAGCATGTTCTATCAGAAACCTTAAATTTGACTTTCATGTCCTTTTAATTAGCCATCATGTCTGAGAAAATCCAAGTAAAAATGTACTTGAAAATGCATATTTTATATTCAACAAGATGTACCTGCTTTACTAATTCAACTCATTTTATAGGGACATGAAACCCAAAATGTTTCCAATTTTCTTCTATTATCAAAATTGCTTAGCTCTCATGAAATTCTTTGTTGAAGAAATACCTAGGTAGGTAGCCTGCTTATGTCTGGGACACTAAATGCTGGAAAATGCTGCCATCTAGTGCTCTTGCAGATGTATAACATTCTTGCAAATATAGTGCTGCAGATACGTGCACACTCCTGAGCTTTATTTCCTACTTTTAAACAAGGGATACCAAGAGAATGAAGCAAGTTTTATAATAGAAGTCAATTGGAAAGTTGTTTCATGTCTCTTTAACAGTTCAAATCTTTAATTCTTTCTCTAAAGGTGGGATATTTTAGAGCAAGCATATAAAATAAGACAAACTTAGCTGCCATACAATATTTTCCCATAGCATTTCTAATTAATTGGATTGAGGAAGCACCCTTCTTTTACTTGGAAATTTCAGGTTATCCCTATTTAAAGTGATAGTAAATTTCAGACTTTAAGAAAGGTGCAATAAAAAATATATTAGTGCACAAGGAAAACCATAGTTATTTTATAATAAAATATATTTATAATGGTATCTTCTGTTCCTCTGTCCCCCTACATTTTCCTCTTTTGACTGGGCTGTAACAGAGAGCAGTCACACCCACTCTCTACATAGGCTTCCTAAGGGCTTTCAAAGGACTGGACTTCAAGAGTGTCACACGACACACACACTAATTGGGTGTTCATTGGAATTGTCATTTTAAAAAAAAGAGTTTATCTCAGTGGGACGGCATAACATTGTTATAAGGAAAATATTACATATATGGCATTTGATTAGCTAAAGTTTACCATCACTTTAAATAAATAAAGAAAACTATAAATGGAATAAATACTGCTAAGCATTTTACAGCTCACCCACACACTTTTTGACTCTAATGCTCTGTTCTCTAGGATTATGACATATTAATGTGCAGTATAGTGATGACAGGTGTATGCTTCTGTATATAGCTGTTGCACTCATCATCAACCTAGAATGTCAGCTTCTGTAAGACTGAATTGTAACAAAACTGCAGAGCATGGCAATATTACCAAACATCCTGCTATATATGTACAAACAGCAGTTAATGTAACAATTATAGCTGCAGGAAGCTGTACCCGTGTAGTGCATCTTATCTTAAAAGCAATTTTACTAATCACCAACAGAACTTATCTACCAGTTTAAATGCAAGATTGCATATTTATGAGAAGTGTTCATTTTTTGGATTTATGTGATGTTTAGATATTTAAACCATCTTTCAGGTTAAAATTTAAATCTTCTGAAATTTATAAAATCACTGCCCACACTGACCTATTTTTTCTAAAGCTGGAGCCATGTTAAGCAGTGTTACTCTGCCAAAGCTTCATTGCTCTAGAGAGAGATAAACAATAAAATAAAAATAAAAGGGACATTGAATTCATAATTTTTGTTTTATATTAAAGCTGATAAAATTGATAGTGAAACTGACACTATCAGCCCCATTTATAAAGATGTGAGTGGACTGTTGTATTATAATAATAATAATAATAATAATAATAATAGGATTACACTAAAAGGAGAAAGGAGGACAAGAATCTGTTAGTAGATATAATCCCCCCCCCCCCCCGCACTTTCGTACCATTGCCAGGGCTTGTCAGACATCCTAAACAAATGTCTAAATACCGCTGCTTCTTAAATTGTAGTTGCAAGCTACATCTGGATCTTGATAAATAGAGCACCCATATGCATGTTTGTATGCAACTAATCCAAAGGTATTCATTGCTGACTGTGCTTTCAGTTCTAGTCTTGCAAGAATGCTTTTTACGTTATACATTGTGTAAACTCTGCTGCCATCTAGTGTTCAAAAGTGTTTAAGACTGTATAAAGCACATTAGAGTAAAAATTACATTTTCATGATTCAGATAGAACACTGGTTTTCAAATCTGTCCTCAGACCTCCCTAGCAGGCCAGACCGTGGGGATCTCTGAACAGGAGCACAGGTGAAATAATCAGCTGATTAGTAAACATGGTTATTTTACCTTCTCTAGCCCAAGGTAATCCTGAAAATCTGGCCCGTTGGGGAGGCCTGAGGACAGGTTTGAAAACCAGTCAGCATACTATTTTAAGAGACTTTCCAATTTACTTTCATTATGAAATTGTGTGTGTTCCTTTTATATGCACACTTTCTGAGACACCAGCTAGTACTGAGTATGTGTAAGAGCTCACAGTGTATACATAAGTCTGTGATTGGCTCATGACTGTCACATGACATAAGGAGGCTAGCAAACAGAATTAAATTACAAAATGTGTCAGATAAAAAATCTACTGTTCATTCAAAATTGATCTATCACATTGTTTTTTTTCTTATGACCTTGTTCAATATGCAGTTCTATTGTATTTAATGACCCTTTAAGAGTATTCTTTCAAAACTGTCACCATATAGAGCTACAGACATGTGCACACTCCCTACCTAGGTATGCTTTTCAAAAAAGATTATGGCAAATTAAAAAAATTGGTATACTATATCTGAATCATGTAATGAAAAAATTGAGGCTTGATGTCTCTCTCACATCTGTCGCTAACTGGCCACAGCACAGGAGATAATAAAGAAAGAACCAAGAGGCTTTTAAGGGATATGTCTCTTGCATTTACTCACATCATGCAAGGAGGATATTAGACACTATAAATTAATTAACTCCTCGGGATATAAAATCAACACCACCAAGTCAAAACCATGTAAGGTTCATAAAGGAAAACAAATCTGCAATATAAACATATTTTCTTTAAAAGGTAACATTTGATCTAAAAAATAATTATCTCAGCTTACCCTTATATCTGCTAGAAGTAAACCTTAAATCAAGTTTTAGCGCAAATTGAGGAAGACTTTCATAAATAGGAATAACTCCTTATATTATCATATAATACAGATATTTCAATAAAATGTATAATCGTCTCCAAACCTGCATCTACTGAAAATGCATCAGGTTACCCTATATTACTAATATGTTTAGCTTATGCCCTAGAGCATGAAAGGCCAACTGGTAAACTGAGGGCCACATGTGGCCCCTGGGGGAAAGCAGAACTAAATTATGTGTCCATAATTTTTGTGGCCCTGGGAAAACTTAAAATGTTAGCTCTGGAGACTTCTGGTGGGTGGGCAAACAAGGCAGGAAAACGGTATTTGTCAACCTTACATAAGTCTGGCCGTTTACTGCTGGACATTTTTAGGAAATATATTATTATTGGTGTCTTAAGACATAAATTTATATAGGGCCCTTAAAACTTCTAAATATTGATCTGCAGCCTGCATGTGCTAGGAAGTTGTCCATCACTGCCGTAGTCCATGAGATACCTCCAAAGATCATGTCCAATTCATTTTTTTACTGTTCACTGTTTTTACCAACACATGGTCATCCTAATGTTATTACAAGACCAGAGACTCATACTTTGCATATCTTTCTTTTACTACTCATATGCAGCATTTAAAATTAATGATACAGAAGTAAATGAATCCAACATTAAAAATATAAGGATAACACAGAGTTAACATAAGTAACTAATAAAATGGATACTTTGGAAAACACAGAAAAAATAAAAATGGACCAATAAGATGAGTCATAGCTTCCATAAACTGTCCAATACGTTCCCCAACTTCCTCTTTCTTTTGCTGCTCGCAGCAGGATAAGTCATTTTTATTGCGCTTATATATTTTTTATGTTAATATATTTTACGTCTTTTTTCCCTTTTTTGTCATTAATTTGGAATTACTACCTTTATTCACTACTTCCAGTTTATTTATTTCAGTTTTTCTATTATTTTTATTATTTTATTCATAATAAATCCCCCCTTTTTATTTTTTGGTTGTTATTATGTTTTTCTTGTTTATGGTATCTATCGCAACACTACCCATCTGTCTCTGTGTGTAATTTAGTATTTTTAATCTTCTCCACCTCCCTTTCCCTTTTACTTTCCTTCTAGCAGTTGGCTCAGTCTCGAGCGGCCGCTCGCCACCTTGTGACGTCACATTCTTCTCTCTCTTCTTCCCGCCTCCTTTTCCCACCCTCTGACGTCAAAAAATTTTATTCTTCACATAACGGCTGGTTACTCCTCTTCTCCGTGTCTAGTGACCGGATACTTTTAGTATACTTTGTTTCCTCATAACCCCTGTTATATTTGTGTTATATAACCACTAGGTGGAGGCAAAACTATATATTATCTATTTGCTTGTAGACTTTTTTTATAAAAAGAAACGGTCTGAAGGAAAATTCATTTGTATTTTAACTGTTGTTTATTTAAGATATTTATTGTAACTGAAGTTCTTATCTGTTTTTCTTTCATTTTATTTATTTTTTCATAAATATGTCTCAAGCTACTGAGTCAAATAAACCCTTAACTGCACAGCCTGTGCAAATGATGATTGATAATTCTATGGGCAAAATGATGTCTCACATGTCAAATCTCCTATCTCAACAGCCTAATCCAAAAACTGTTTTTAAAAGGAAAAGGCCTTGTTCTGTTTCTGTTTTGGCTAGTAAAAAATTACTTTCAAAGTCTCGTCAGACTCTTGCTGACACTTCAATTCCTGGCGGTAAAGGAAGAAAAACATCCGCAAAACCTCCCCCTAATCCCAAGGGGTTACATATGGGATCAAAAAAATACTGAGACTTTAACTATGAAAAAACCTAAGAAAGTAGTATTATCATCTAATGCTGATTCTTCTACTGAAGAACTATCTAATTCTGATTTTGAGGATTTATCTGATCATTTGTCTCCAGACTCAGATTCCCCTAAACCTAAAAAAATAAAGAAATCTCTTAAAAAATCAAAATCTTCTAAAAAAAGAGAATTCTAAATTTTTTGACTGCCTTGGTAATCCCAGATTTTGGACAGATGATTTACATCACCCCAAATCTTCTGAGTGGTGCCCCTCTTTAGATGTAGCTTTTATTAATTTCCAATTAAAAATCCTCGCAAAAAAGATGCCCGTAACAAAATGAGAGCTGAATGCCCTCGTCCCCTTCTTCCCAACAATGCCTGTATTACTCCTGAAATTGATCCAAAAATTATTACATTTATAGGTTCCCCGGT
Organism: Bombina bombina; assembly: GCF_027579735.1. Lineage (NCBI taxonomy): Eukaryota > Metazoa > Chordata > Amphibia > Anura > Bombinatoridae > Bombina > Bombina bombina. The sequence goes on along the minus strand of NC_069502.1, from coordinate 89,241,654 downwards.
TATAAGGTTAAGAAAGGCATGGATAGGGCATGGAAAACATGCCAAGACAAACTTTTATACATTCTGTTGGCCCTATTTCAAATCTCTGAGCAGGCTGTTATTGAGAATTCCTCTCTTGACCCCTTTTTGGTTAGAGAATGGGTACAAAGACTTCTCTCCTTCATAGGAAATACTAACACAGCTATGATTATTGAACTTAGAAAGAATATTCTACATAAAATAGACCCTAAAATTTGTGACAATGCCGTAAACTAATTAGATTCTGACTCTAATGGTCTTCTTTTTGGGGACATTTTTCTAAAAGATCTTAATAATTATATTAATACTTTTTCAAATTTAAATCAGGTAAGAACTTCAGTAAGATTTTTTCTGACAGGCCCGGGAAAGGTAGGGGTTGCTTTCCTGGCCGCCTAAATTATCAATCAAGACCTCAATTCCAATATCAACAACATTTCCAACAATCTTTCTCTTGTAAGGTGTATCCAGTCCACGGATCATCCATTACTTGTGGGATATTCTCATTCCCAACAGGAAGTTGCAAGAGGACACCCACAGCAGAGCTGTAATATAGCTCCTCCCCTAACTGTCATACCCAGTCATTCTCTTGCAACTCTCAACAAGCAAGGACGTTGTAGGAGAGAGTGGTTAAATATAGCTAGTTTATTTTCTTCAATCAAAAGTTTGTTATTTTTAAATAGTACCGGAGTTGTGCTATTTTATCTCAGGCAGTAAATAGAAGAAGAATCTGCCTGAGGTTTCTATGATCTTAGCAGGTTGTAACTAAGATCCATTGCTATTCTCACATATGTCTGAGGGGATTACACAGATGAGGTAACTTCAGCAAGAGAATGGCGTGCAGTTTATTCTGCTATCAGGTATGTGCAGTTATAATTTTTTCTAGAGATGGAAAACACTAGAAAATGCTGCTGATACCGGATTAATGAAAGTTAAGCCTGAATACAGTGATTTAATAACGACTGGTATCATGCTTACTCCCAGGGGTAATACCCTTATGATATTTACAATATAAAACGTTTGCTGGTATGTTTAATCGTTTTTATATATGCTTTGGTGATAAAACTTTATTGGGGCCTAGTTTTTTCCACATGGCTGGCTTAAATTTTGACTAGAAACAATTTCCACTGTTGTAGTATAAAAGTTACAGTTGGTGCAGTTAAAATTATAAACTGTGACATCCAGCTTCCCTCAAAGGCCCTCTGAATGCTATAGGACATCTCTAAAGGGCCCAAAGGCTTTCCAAAGTCGTTTATTGGGGAAGGTAGGGCCACAGCTTGCTGTGGCAGTTGGTTGTGACTGTTAAAAAACGTCTATTTTGTTTTTTTGATCCGTTTTTTGAACTAAGGGGTTAATCATCCATTTGCAAGTGGGTGCACTGCTCTGTTAGCCTATTAAACACACTGTAAAAATTTCGTTTGATTTACTGCATTTTTTCACTGTTTTTCAAATTCTGACAAAATTTGTTTCTCTTAAAGGCACAGTACCGTTTTTTATATTTGCTTGTTAACTTGATTTAAAGTGTTTTCAAAGCTTGCTAGTCTCATTGCTATTCTGTATAAACATGTCTGACATAGAAGAAACTCCTTGTTTATTATGTTTAAAAGCCATGGTGGAACCCCCTCTTAGAATGTGTACCAAATGTACTGATTTCATTTTATGCAATAAAGATCATTTTCTGTCTTTAACCCTTTAAAGACACAGCTTTCAGTTTGCTCAATTGTTTTATGACGGAAAAATTCCATCATATGTCCTTAAGAGGTTAAAAAATGTATCACCATAGGAATCTGACGAGGGGGAAGTTATGCCGACAGTCTAATTTTCGTGCCTTTCAAAACTTTAAGGCAAAATGCGGCATCAACTTCCTCTAATAATAAACAAGAGGGAACTTTTGCTCAATCCAAGACGATCTGGAGACCAAACCTGACATGGAAAAAAGGTAAGCAGGTAAAAAAGGATGCTGCTGCCTCTAAGACAGCATGAAGGAACGGCCCCCTATCCGGGAACGGATCTAGTAGGGGGCAGACTTTCACTCTTTGACCAGGCGTGGGCAAGAGATGTTCAGTATCCCTGGGCGTTGGAAATTATATCCCAGGGATATCTTCTGGACTTCAAAGCTTCCCCCCCAAAAGCGAGATTTCACCTTTCACAATTATCTGCACACCAGATAAAGAGAGAGGCATTCTTACACTGTGTACGAGTCCTCCTAGTTATGGGAGTGATCCATCCAGTTCCAAAGGAGGAACAGGGACAGGGTTTTTACTCAAATCTGTTTGTGGTTCCCAGAAAAGAGGGAACCTTCAGACCAATTTTGGATCTAAAGATCTTAAACAAATTCCTCAAAGTTCCGTTGTTCAAGATGGAAACTATTCGTACCATCCTACCACTGATCCAGGAGGGTCAATATATGACTACAGTGGATCTAAAGGATGCTTATCTTCACATTCCGATACACAAAGATCATCATCGGTTTCTCAGGTTTGCCTTTTAATACAGGCATTACCAGTTGTAGCTCTTCCCTTGGAATTAGCTACAGCCCCAAGAATCTTTACAAAGGTTCTAGGGTCACTTATGGCGGTCCTAAGGCCACGGGGCATAGCAGTAGCCCCTTATTTAGACGACATCCTGATACAGGCGTCAAACTTCCAAATTGCCAAGTCTCATACGGACGTAGAACTGGCATTTCTGTGGTCGCATGGGTGGAAAGTGAACGAGGAAAAGAGTTCTCTATCCCCACTCACAAGAGTTTCCTTTCTAGGGACTCTGATAGATTCTGTAGAAATGAAAATTCACCTGACGGAGTCCAGGTTATCAAAGCTTCTAAATTCCTGCCGGGTTCTTCATTCCATTCCGCGCCCTTTGGTGGTTCAGTGTATGGAAGTAATCAGCTTAATGGTAGCCGCAATGGACATAGTGCCGTTTGCACGCTTACATCTCAGACCGCTGCAACTATGCATGCTCAGTCAGTGGAGCGGGGATTACACAGATTTGTCCCCTCAACTGAATCTGGACCAAGAGACCAGGGATTCTCTTCTCTGGTGGCTATCTCGGTCCATCTGTCCAAAGGTATGACCTTTCGCAGGCCAGATTGGACAATTTTTATGACAGATGCCAGCCTTCTAGGTTGGGGTGCAGTCTGGAACTCCCTGAAGGCTCAGGGATCGTGGACTAAGGAGGAGTCTCTCCTTCCATTAAATATTCTGGAACTAAGAGCGATATTCAAGGCTCTTCAGGCTTGGCCTCAGTTAGCAACTCTGAGGTACATCAGATTTCAGTCGGACAATATCACAACTGTAGCTTACATCAACCATCAAGGGGGAACGAGAAGTTCCCTAGAGATGTTAGAAGTTTCAAAAATAATTTGCTGGGCAGAGATTCACTCTTGCCACCTATCAGCTATCCATATCCCAGGTGTAGAGCACTGGATTTTCTAAGTCGTCAGACTTTTCATCCGGGAGAGTGGGAACTCCATCCGGAGGCATTTGCACAACTGATTCATCGTTGGGGCAAACCAGAACTGGATCTAATGGTGTCTCGCCAGAACGCCAAGCTTCCGTGTTACGGATCCAGGTCCAGGGATCCCAAGGCGACACTGATAGATGCTCTAGCAGCGCCCTGGTCTTTCAACCTGGCTTATGTGTTTCCACCGTTTCCTCTGCTCCCTCGACTGATTGCCAAGCTCAAGAAGGAGAGAGCATCGGTGATTCTGATAGCACCTGCGTGGCCACGCAGGACCTGGTATGCAGATCTAGTGGACATGTCATCCTTTCCACCATGGTCTCTGCCTCTGAAACAGGACCTTCTACTTCAGGGTCTTTTCAACCATCCAAATCTAATTTCTCTGAGGCTGACTGCCTGGAGATTGAACGCTTGATTTTATCAAAGCGTGGCTTCTCCAAGTCAGTTATTGATACCTTAAGACAGGCACGAAAGCCTGTCACCAGGAAAATTTACCATAAGGTATGGCGTAGATATCTTTATTGGTGTGAATCCAAGGGTTACTCATGGAGTAAGGTCAGGATTGCTAGGATATTATCTTTTCTCCAAGAAGGTTTGGAAAAAGGATTGTCAGCTAGTTAAGCGTCTGGCAGATGTTCCGAAACGTTCAGGCATTTTGTCAGGCTTTAGTTAGAATCAAGCCTGTGTTTAAACCTGTTGCTCCACCATGGAGCTTAAACTTGGTTCTTAAGGTTCTTCAAGGAGTTCCGTTTGAACCTCTTCATTCCATAGATATCAAGCTTTTATCTTGGAAAGTTCTTTTTTTGGTAGCTATTTCCTCGGCTCGTAGAGTCTCTGAGCTATCTGCCTTACAATGTGATTCTCCTTAACTGATTTTTCATACGGATAAGGTAGTCCTGCGTACCAAACCTGGGTTCTTACCTAAGGTGGTATCTAACAAGAATATCAATCAAGAGATTGTTGTTCCATCCTTGTGTTACACAATTTGGGCGTGGTCCGTGCTTTAAAGTTTTACTTACAAGCTACTAAAGATTTTCGTCAAACATCTGCTTTGTTTATTGTCTACTCTGGACAGAGCAGAGGTCAAAAGGCTTCGGCAACCTCTTTTTCTTTTTGACTAAGAAGCTTAATCCGCTTAGCCTATGAAACTGCTGGACAGCAACCTCCTGAAAGGATTACAGCTCATTCCACTAGAGCTGTGGCTTCCACTTGGGCCTTTAAAAATGAGGCTTCTTTTGATCAGATTTGCAAGGCGACGACTTGGTCTTCGCTTCATATTTTTTCAAAATTTTACAAATTTGATACTTTTGCTTCTTCGGAGGCTATATTTGGGAGAGAGGTTTTACGGGCAGTGGTTCCTTCCATTTAAGTTCCTGCCTTGTCCCTCCCTTCATCCGTGTACTTTAGCTTTGGTATTGGTATCCCACAAGTAATGGATGATCCGTGGACTTGATACACCTTACAAGAGAAAACACAATTTATGCTTACCTGATAAATTTATTTCTCTTGTGGTGTATCCAGTCCACGGCCCGCCCTGTCATTTTAAGGCAGGTAATTTTTAAATTTAAACTACAGTAACCACTGCACCCTATGGTTCCTCCTTTCTCGGCTTGTTTTCGGTCGAATGACTGGCTATGACAGTTAGGGGAGGAGCTATATTACAGCTCTGCTGTGGGTGTCCTCTTGCAACTTCCTGTTGGGAATGAGAATATCCCACAAGTAATGGATGATACGTGGACTGGATACACCACAAGAGAAATAAATTTATCAGGTAAGCATAAATTGTGTTTTTCAAGATCCCTCTACTTCCCAGTTGTTCCCGTCTCGTTCCAGACCTTGGCTCCAAAGGGGTCAGCGATCCAGGGCAAGATCTCGTCCCCCTGGAAATAATTTTTCCATTTCCTTCTTCCCCAGAAAATCTTGGTGGCAGATATTTTTGCTCAAAATTGGAGTCTAGTAATGTAATAGTCTGTCTAACCATGCAGTCTCAAATATGATTCTCATACAATATGTAAACCTGAGAATACAGAATCTCATCATAGACTGCTGGATTTAGTGCTGTAAAACTGCAACTATAAAGTATAGGTTACTGTTGCTTTAAGGATACTTCCAATACTCAGAGTAACATGCAACAAAGTAACAGTTACCATAGCATATCATAATTCATTTAGACTAGGCAATTTGGAGACTGATGAGAGTCAGGATCTTGTTACAAGCCGACTGCTTGTTTACAAATAATCAGCATGGAGAGAGGGAGTGGTTTCCTGAGAGCAGACGATGATGTCACAAATCTCAAAGTTGGAGCTCCGTGAAATAAACTGAGACACAGAGAAATTATTTACAAGAGTTTGAGGATAAAATATGTACAAGTCAAAATCAACAATCACCACAATAGGTAAGTAGGTATGAATGCTGGTAAGTATACTTGCAAACTTGTAAGGGGAGTTGCTGAGTAGATCAGTGGAGCCAGAGGGATGCAGCAGAGCCGGTTCTGAGGGCTGAGAGTTGAATTCACAGGGGCTGAATCACAGGCAAGCTGGAAATGCAGGATTCTGAAGAAAAACACTTCCTTAATAAAACAGTGACCAACTAGGCAAAGAGTTTTGAATCACTTCTGTACCACAGTACAGGTTTGAATAAGAAAAAGGTCAGCTTAAATAACTTTAGCAAAGTAGAATCCAAAATGGATAGGGCTAGGAATACTTGTCTGCTATGAAACAAAATACCAAGCAATTAGTAGCTGGAGAGGAGGAGTTTATATAGGGAGGTGCAAATATGATTACTAGAAATCCTTAAAGGCGTAGTAGATATGACAAGTAACTTCAGATCCTTGGATTCTTCAAACAGTTCAAGGTGTTTTGATAGAATTTTCTTCCCCTCCTGTTAAAATATTAAGACCTTGTCCCATTCAATTTTCAAAAGAAGATCAAATTCTGGTTCAATCAGAAATTTCAACTTTTTCAAAAACAAACCATTCAAAATGTCAATTTTTCTCAGGATCTATTCTTCAGCAATCATTTTCTTGTAAAAAAAGAAAAACGGTCAATTCCGCCTTGTCATAAATTTAATAGATCTAAACGCTTTTGTTTCCTATCATCATTTCAAGATGGAAGGAATTCATCTTCTAAGAGATTGCCTCAGAGAAAACGATTGGTTAATTCGCTTAGATCTGACAGATGCTTATCTGACCGTTCCTATAGCACCGGAGCATCAGAAATTTCTAACTTTTTCTTCTGGTTCCTGATCCCTGGCTTGTTCCTGACTTTGCTGTTTTCCTTGTTCCTGATTCTGGCTCGTCTGACTACTCGCTTTGGCTCCTGACTCAGCTCATCTGACTACCAGCTCTGGTTTTGACTCCTGGCTTGTTATTTGACTTATGGACTTTTTATTATTTTTGTTATTAATAAAGGTGTGATTATTTTTGCACTTCTTGTCTCAGTCTGATTCCTGGTGCCCTGACATTACGCAAGGGCCATGAATCCTGATGGTGCTAATAATCCACCTTTACCTACAATCATTTCCAGGATTGAGGAACAGAATCACCGCTTGGATCAATTTGCACTAGCCCTGCAAACCCTGCTAACTCGCACTGCACATTTGGACCAGAGTGTCCCACAAGATATGGCTGCTCCTGATTCCACTGCTGTACCTAGTCCTAACAGGAGCATGTCCGGTTCTGCACCTCTACTTCAGCATTATGGAGGTGATCCTAATCAGTGCAGAGGGTTTTTGAACCAGGTGAGCATTTAGTTTGAGATGTTAACTCAGGCGTTTCCCTCTGACAGAGCTAAGGTGGGATTTCTCATCTCTTTACTCTCTGACACGGCCCTTGCCTGGGCTAATCCCTTGTGGGAGACTAATAAACCTGTGATTTCTAATTACCCTGAATTTGTGGCCTCCTTTTCGAAGGGTATTTGATGTTCCGGCTCGCTCCTCCTCTGCTGCCAAACGACTCATGTCCATTCATCAAGGTACGCGATCTGTTGCTCAGTATGCCATTGAGTTCCGTACGCTTGCCGCAGAGGTTGGTTGGAACAATGAAGCCCTTGTTGCCGCCTTCTTTCATGGGCTTTCTGATGTGATTAAAGATAAAGTTGCTGCCAGAGATTTACCAGAGGATCTCGAGGCTTTGGTGCCTTTTTTAATCCAAATTGACATCAGACTCAGAGAGAGGCCCTCTTTTAAGGAGCGCTTGCGGAGGTCTCCTGTACCATTGTCTCCTATGTTGTCGTTCCCACCCATGCCTCCCTCTCCTCTCATGTCTCCTGGTCCCAAGTCACCAGGTACTGCTGTGCCGATGCAGTTGGGATTTACGCGTCTCTCCTCAGCGGAGAGGGCCTTTAGGAGTAGGGAGGGGCTCTGTCTCTATTGCGGGTTACAGGGCCACCTTTTAAAGTTTTGTCCTACACAGGCCGGTTAAACGCTCGCACCTAGGGTCCTGTCGGGGGCAGACCTTGGGTGGTTTATACTCGTCCCCGGAACTGCTAAAGGAGAAATCTTTGGTCATGGTTGTCCTTTCCTGGGTGGATTCCGCCATAGTCACCCAGGCTCTTGTTGACTCCGGTGCTGTGGGCTATTTCATTGACAGTGCTTTTGTGTCACAGCTCTCCATTCATGTATTGCCTCGGTCCGTTCTGCTTGCTATTGAGGCCATTGATGGCAGGCCTCTTCAGCTTACACTCATTACTCACGAAACCACTCCGTTATCTATGGCTGTTGGGGCTCTCCATTTTGAAATCCTACAGTTTCAGGTGATTAACTCTCTGCATTTTCCAGTTTTTCTGGGTTATCCCTGGCTCCAAAAGCACAATCCCAGTCTCGACTGGCGTAGGTCCGAAATTTTGTTGTGGTCTCCTCAATGTATTTCCACTTGTCTTCGGAAACCAGTCAAAGTCCTTTGCACTTCTTCGGTATCTCAATTGCCTGAGGAGTACCGAGAGTTACAAGATTACAAGACATTTTTGACAAGGTGTGTGCCTGTACATTGCCTCCTCACCAGTCTTACGATTGTTCCATAGACCTGCAACCCGGAGCCATTCCTCCTCAGGCTGGGTTTACCCTCTCTCAGTTGCAGAGAATTGTGCTATGGAGGAGTATGTTGCCGATGCTCTGTCAGGGGTGATCATCCGCAAATCCTGCTTTCCTGCAGGGGCTGGCTTCTTCTTTGTGAAGAAAAAGGGTGGCGAGTTAAGACCATGCATCGATTATAGGGGTCTTAATCATCTTACCATTAAGAATACTTAACCTATTCCGCTCATTGCGGAACTCTTTGACCACCTCAAGGTAGCTACGGTCTTTTCTAAACTTGATTTGAGAGCAGCATACAATCTTGTTAGAATTAAGGAGGGCCACGACTCGAAAACAGCATTTAACACCAGGAGCATCCATTATGAGTATCTTGTAATGCCCTTTGGCCTATGTAATGCTCCAGCTGTTTTCCAGAAATTTATTAATGATGTTCTACAAGATATGTTGCAACAGTGTGTTGTGGTGTACTTAGATGATATCCTCATACACTCACCCACTCTTGAGGCTTATCATTCTGATGTTACACGGGTACTTCAGAGACTACGTGAGAATGGCCTGTTTTGTAAACTCAAGAAATGTGAGTTCCATCAGACTCATGTAACCTTTCTAGGTTATGTAATCTCCGTTGCAGGGTTCTCTATGGATCCTGACAAGTTGTCTGCAGTCCTGCAGTGGCCTCGCCCAGTTGGTCTTCGCTATATTCAACATTTTATGAGCTTTGCCAATTACTATAGGAAGTTTATTAAAAACTTTTCTTCCTTGGTCAAACCTATCACTGACATGACCCGTAAGGAGAATGATCCAGTCCATCGGTCACCTATTGCCAATAAGGATTTTGAGAGTCTTAAGACTGCTTTTGCTGCCACTCCAGTTCTGGCTCATCCTAACTCTGTACTGCCTTTTGTTCTTGAGGTTGATGCATCTGAGCCTGGAGTAGGTGTCTCAACGTCCTATTCCTGATGGTTCCTTGCATCCGTGCGGTTTCTTCTCTAAGAAATTGTCTCCGGTGGAGTGCAATTATGAAATTAGCGACAGGGAATTACTGGCCATAATTTTGGTACTCATGGAATGGAGGCACCTTCTCGAGGGTACTAGTGTACTAGGGCTCATTCATACTGACCATAAGAATTTGACTTATCTATCAGAAGCAAAACGTTTGTCGCCCCGACAGGCCAGATGGGCGCTATTTAATTATGTGGTCTCCTACCTGCCTGGTAGTAAGAATGTTAGGGCTGATGCCCTCTCTCGTCAATTTTCGCCTCTGTCCAAGGAGGAGTCTGTACCTATTCCAGTTATACCTCCTGACCATATTTTGGCCACCATACGTACTAATTTGACTTCTCCCTTAGGGGAGGAGATCCTGGCTGCACAAACCAATGCACCTCCTGAGAAACTTGAGAGTGCTTTGTACCTGAGAATCTTCGAACTAAACTATTTCACACTTACCACTATCCTAAAGCCGCAGGTCACCCGGGCAAAAACCAAATGATTTAGTCTGTCACTCGACAATTCTGGTGGCCAGGTCTTCATTCTGATGTTGCCTCCTGCTCAGTCTGTGCACAGAATAAGACTGCTCAACGTCTACCTGTGGGTTTTCTTCAACCTATTGCTTATGGTGAGCGTCCTTAGACACATCTTTCCATGGACTTCATTGTCGAGCTCCCTGTTTCCAATGGTAATACTGTTATATTATTGGTGGTTGACCGTTTTTCTAAAATGTCACCTTGCATTCCATTGAAGTATTTGCCTACTGTTCAGGAGCTTGCTTCAATTTTTGCCCAGGAAGTCTTCCATTTACATGGGTTACCCAAGGAGATAGTCTCGGACCGGGGTAGCCAGTTTGTCTCCAGATTTTGGCATTCCTTTTGTGCTCAAATGGGGATCCAGCTTTCCTTCTCCTCGGCATATCACCATCAATCCAATGGGGCTGCAAAACGGTCTAATAAAGCTCTGGAACAGTTCCTCCGTTGCTATGTCTCAGATCACCACAACAATTGGTCTGAACTGTTGCCTTGGACAGCGTTTGCTCGTAATAATGCTATTAATGCTTCCTCCCAGTTATCCCCATTCATGACGAATTATGGGTTTCAGCCATCCTTGTTGCCCTATTCATTAATGTCTCAGGGAATTCCGGCTTTGGAGGAGCATCTCCAGCAACTCTGTTCCACGTGGGTGCAGATTCAGGATTGCCTTTATCATTCTATGCAGTGCCAAAAGTTCCAGGCTGATCGTAGCCATCTGCCCGCACCTTCCTACCAGGTTGGTGAGAGGGTTTGGCTGTCCTCCCGCAACTTGAACCTTCGTGTGCCTTCCAATAAAAAATCTGATTCCTGGCACCCTGACAAGCTCCTTGGATTTTTACGAAATTATTAAAACCAGTTATGGCCTGGTTAAGACTCAGAGAAGTCCGTCTAATTATTTACCTAGACGATATTCTGATTATGAACCAGAATTTTATTTCTCTTCAAAATCATTTATCCCTTACCATTCATCTTCTGGATATTCTAGGTTTCATAATAAACAAACAGAAAATTTGTCCTGATTGCTACTCAGTCTCTGGTCTTTCTGGGTTTCACCATAGATACTTCCAAAGCCATTCTCAGTTTACCTCCGGACAAAATAAAAAATATCAAGAAAGAAATATCTTGTACTCTCTCAGCTCAATTCACTCCTATCAGGAATATAGCCAGAATAGTGGGGTTACTTTCATCCTCTATTCAGGCTATATTTCCTGCCCCCGTTCACTATCGGGAATTGCAACTTCTCAAAATCTGCCATTTACAGAAAGGGTTTTATTATTCTCATTTAATTCAACTTTCTCCAGAGGCCAAGGAGGAACTCTCCTGGTGGCTTTCTCATATGGAGGCTTGGAACGGGAGAGTTATTTTCGGCAATTCTCCGGACCTTGTAATCGAATCCGACGCCAATAGGTTCGGCTGGGGTGCTCGTTGCGATCCTTCCATCACAGGAGGAAAGTGGCCTCTGAAGGAGAAATTCCATATAAATTGTTTAGAACTGCTAGCGGGTTCTTTCGATATCAAGAGTTTTGTGAGGAATTCTTCTCCAGTTACCATTTTGCTTTGCATGGACAATATCACTGCAGTTCGATATCTAAACTGCTTGGGGGGAACGAAGTCCAGAGATCTTTCCAATATTACCAAAGAGTTCATTCATCTGTGTTTAGACAGGAATATTTCTGTGAAAGCAGAATATATTCCAGGTTTTTCAAACACAGCAGCGGATTGGGTCTCGTTTTCTGGTGGATTCCAGCAATTGGAGTCTCGACAGAGATGTCTTCCTTTCTCTGTCCCACCTCAGAGGTCCCTTAATTTTCAATCTTTTTGCGTCTTGTCTGAATTTCCAAATTCTTCCCTACTTCAGTTGGAGACCAGATCCAGAAGCAGCGGCAATCGATGCTTTTCTTCAACTCTGGCCTCCTCAAGGAGCCTATGCTTTTGCCCCCTTCTCAATGATTTTGAGAACAATTTCAGCGGTTCACAGGGACAAAATTTCTCTTTTTTTAATAACCCCCCTTTGGCCAACTCAACCATGGTACACTGCACTTCTGGAAATGTCCTTTAAACTCCATATTCTTCTCCCTCACCTTCCACATTTGTTAACCAATCCAGAAGGAGATTTTCATGATTTCATTCTTCAAGACTCCCTTCGTCTCATCGATTGGTCAATTTTGGGGATTCCTCTCCTCTTGAAGGACTTTCTGAAGGAGCTAAGACTCTCATGCGAGAATCTTGGGCTCCAGGCACCCGAAAATCCGATTTTTATGCATGGTCAAAGTGGTCTAGCTGGTGCATGGTTAGGAACATGGATCCCCTTTCAGCTGATATAAGTAACATTATTAATTTCTTAACGTCTTTTTGAATCAGGTTTAGCTTACAGATCCGTCAATTTGTATCGTTCAGCTATTTCAGGCAAACATGTTTTATTAAATAATTTTCCTATTGGTCAACATCCCCTTATTTGTAGACTTTTAAAAGCCATTAGACTTAAACTCCTCCTATTCCTAAATACAGGTGGCCCTCGGTTTACAACGGTTGAATTTGCACCGTTTCCGAATAACAACCTTTTTTTTAGTCATGTGACTGCTATTGAAAAGCATTGAGAAGCAGTGCATTGATTAAAATAGCCAGTATGTGGAGCTGTCCCCTTGTGTTGCAGCAAAGATATGCAAGCCAAGCAAGCTGAAATTAATCAATTTAACCAGACCTGAGCTATCGAGCAGATTGCAAAGGAACAAGATCTTCCTGTCTATAAATCAGTCCAGATTGGAATGCATAGAAAGAACTGTTTGCAGAAAAATGCAAGTAAAGTCTGTGATTTGTGATTATTTTATTAGGTTTATAATGCAGTTTAGCAAATGTTTTTGTTCATTTAACTTTAAGTTTAATTATATAGTTTAATTATATATTCTGTGTTGTGTGATTATTTGATACTGTTCATAATGCTGTTTAGCATTTAAAGTCTTCATTTCAAAGCTTTAAAAATAATGTATTAGGTGTTACTTATGCCAATTTTGAGAGGGGCCTGGAACCCAACTCCCTCACTTCCCATTGACTTACATTATAAACTGGGTTTCAATTTTCAACTGTTTCGATTTACAACCATTCCTTCTGGAACCTAACCCCGGCGTAAACTGAGGGCTACCTGTATATAATTCTTTCTGGGACGTGGAAAAGATTTTTTCCCTTTTCAAATCTTGGCCTTCTAATAATTTACCTTCTTTGAAACAACTTTCTGCTAAGTTAGCTATCTTATTATTACTTATTTCTTTCCGTAGAGTTTCTGATGTTGGTGCTTTAGATTTTAATTCTAAACTTCTCTCTCCTGAAGGTCCCACTTTTTTCTTATCTCGCAGAACTAAAACTTTTTCTTCTTCCATATTCTATCCATACTTGCCTTCTGAACCTTCTCTTTCTGTTGTTAAATGTCTTAAAGAGTATGAGTCTAAAACTGCTCTCTTAAGATCTTCTTCTAATCAACTTTTTATCTCCTTTATTCCTCCTCATGCTACTGTTACTAATACTTCTATTTCTCGCTGGGTGAAATGGGTTATGAAAGAGGCTGGTATTGATATTTAATTTTTTTCTGCCCATTCTGTTAGAGGTTCAGCTGCTTCTAAAGCTTTTCTAAAAGCTGCTCCTTTACAACACATTTTAATTTCTGCTGATTGGTCTTCAGACTCTATTTTCAAACAGTTTTATTTCAAGCCCATTCATCATCCAGCTAATAATTTATTGTGTTAGTTGCTTTAAACTAGCAAAATATGAGTCTCTGGTCTTGTAATGAAATTCCGATTATCCTAACTTGTTAAGGTATAATCTCTTCTCCTGGTTCAAAGAATCCTATTTGCTTCCTTCATCTCTTCGTCATGGGATTAAAAGAAGTTTCTTCATTTCCGGCTGGATTTTGATTCTTCTGTTGGTTTTTCTTCTCATGTTGGAACTTTCATCTGTAATTTTTAATTTTTGGTTTTTCAGCATCAGACAAGAAAGAGGAAGTTGGGGTACGTATTGGACAGCTTATGGAAGCTATGACTCATCTTATTGGTCCATTTTTTCTGTGTTTTCCAAAGTATTCATTGCATTGGTTACTTATGTTAACTCTGTGTTATTCTTATTGTTTTAATGTTGGATTCATTTACTTCTGTATCATTACTTTTAAATGCTGCATATGAGTAGTAAAAGAAAGATATGCAAAATACTCGTCTCTGTGTCTTTAATAAAATCTAGATTATACCTTCACAAGTTAGGATAATCGGAACTTTCCTACCTGAGATGTCTGCTCCATTTCTACTCAGCCAAAAAATGATTGGTTGATAACTCTTCAACTATGGAAATGCAACATTGCATTTGCTGATTCTGCACCTACGCTAGAATTTTTTAGTTTTTTTTCACTATTTCAGAAAATTAATTACATAGCCCAAATATAATAATTTAACCCTAAGATATATATACTCTCCCATGCTCTGACCATTCTAACAATTAGTGGTACAAGGGTTATCTGATGATTCTCTTACTGTCAGATAACATGATACTCTGAACGCTCTATTACATCCATGGAATAATACCAGGCCGTGTGTACAGCCTGCTTCATTATTATCTACAAATTCCAAGAATTTAGATGCACCACATTATGTTAAAGGATTTTATAAAATAGTGACTTTACTTATAAATTCTATTTATTTATTTTTATTGTGACATACATGTATCTTTTGAGAAGGAAATATAAAAAAAGCTGCTATGTTTGCAACAATTCTTAACAGTACTACTTGAAGGGACATTAAACAATAAGGGCCAGATTACAAGTGGAGCGGTATTTAACGCTCCCGCTCGAACATTGACTCCGCTAGAAGTAAGCTTTTTGCGCCTCAAGTAGCGCTCGTATTACAAGTTTAAAGTAAAAATGTCACTCTCACGCTAACCCGATGCACGCAAAAAGACGAACTTAGAATATTGCATTAATATACTCACCCATAGAAGTCAATAGAGCAAAAAAAGTGGAAAAAAACCTTACTCGCGAGCAAAACTGATCGCATATTCTCATGTGCGTTAACCTTACATGAAAATATGAATATTTCACATCCAATATTCTTCACATAGCAGAATATGTTCTATTTATTCATAAATACATAGTTCTGTGTATATGTCTATCTTACATATTGGGCTTTACCCACAGCCACTGGGGTAATGTCAGCTTTACCCGGGTAATCCTAGGATTACCTGATATCTAACTTTACCCGCACATAAAACAGAACTCTGCAATATATTTTCATTATTTATTTTGTCCCCTTTTCCTGTAATTCCATTCTGAAATTGTGAGCATTTAAGTTCCTGTTAAAAATGGAAGTGCAGAACACTGTTATATTGCACACAGCCATTAGCTGCACACTCAAGTGACCTATTTATAACTGTGCCTAATTGGCCACAGCAGAGAAGGTAACCTAAGTTACAACATGGCAGCTCCCATTGTTTTATAGACACTAAGGGGCATATTTAAGAAGGTGTGAGCGGACATGATCCGATATTGCAGATTATGTCCGCTGCACATCGATAAATGCCGACAGCATACGCTCTCGGCATTTATCATTGCACCAGCAGTTCTTGTTAACTGCTAGTGCGATGCCGCCCCCTGAAGATTTGTGGCCAATCAGCCACTAGCAGGGGGTGTCAATCAACCCGATCGTATTTAATCGGGTTGATTTCCGGCGATGTCTGTCCGCCTCCTCAGAGCAGGCAGACAGGATATGGAGTTGCTTCATAACTTCTGTTTCCGGCGAGCCTGAAGGCTCGCCAGAAACACAGAGCTTGATAATGCGCCCCCTAAAACTTTACACTTATTTTGTCAATATTTTAACAACTTATGAAACATTAAAAAACACATCTACATGTTATTCTCAGACTAATCTTTTAATTGAATGCTTCATTCTATCTAGCATTTAATTAGTGTTTAATGTCCCTTTAAAGAGGCAGTAAACACCTTGCAATTGCAAGATATTTATTGTGTCTTACTATAGAATAACGTCAGCCAACTCCAAACAAATTAACATCTTGTTGGCTGCAATTGTTTTTAAATAGCGAAACTCCACCTACTACTTGCTTTATTGGAGCAGCCCATCTGGGCTTGAGTCTGCAGACAACAATGCTAGTCTCGGTCATTATGGTAATACAAAGTGCATTGTTTTTACAGCTTGTATGTGTTGTAGGCAATTATGGACACAGGTATGTAGCAGAGTTTAGCCTTGAAAAGTCTCCAGTGTACATTTCCCGGCCTGAGAATTAGAAAATAAACCGTTTTCAGAGCTATACTGCATGAAAATAAGGCAAAATAAATAATGAAAGTATATTGCAAAGTATGTAAGTAAAAATGTCAAAATTAAATATTAATATTAATGTTAAAATTAAATAAAATCTCAATTCAAAATTAAAGTTTAATGATTCAGATAGAGCAAGTCAAATTCACTTCCATTATCTAAATTTGCACATTTCCTGAGGCACCAGTTCTGAGCATGTGCAAGATTCACAGGATATACGTATATGCATTTTATGATTGGCTGATAGCTGTCACATGATGCATTAGGAAAGAAAATGTAACTAACATTTGTCAGAAAAAAAATCTGCTACTCATTTGAAATCCAGTTCAATTGCTTTTGCATTGTCTTTTTATTATGCATGTATTAATTATGTAATTCTGTGTTTAGTGCTCCTTTTGTGTTAGGTGCAGTCAGAAGTGGTGGAAGAGCGGCTTTTTGAAGTTAACCCAATTCCTTTTATTGTTGTTTCATTTTAATTTAAAAGGATATTTTATAACAAAAAAGGTCTGGAATGTATTGTATTAATCTTGTTGGCATTTGACTTAAAACTTTTGGCATTTTTATTTAATGTGCTGATATATTGTACTTACTTTGAGAGGCAATAAATGAAAAATAAATAAATAAATAGATAAATACTTAAATAAAATACTAGTATAGTAAAGTGTCCCTACTTGTATATGCTTTGAAAGTCACTGATCACATTTTTTTATTTTTTGGTGATTCCCCCCCCCCCATTAATCCGTTTAAAAAAAAAAAATTAAAACAAATATAGACAATCAGGTCCTTGAAATCAGATATAACTAATCCTTAGCTGTTGAAAACTAGTAACATTTTAATATAAAGAGAACAAAAATGAAATGGACAAAAACAATATTTTTTGGTAATACACCAAAACATGAAACATTAAATATACATACAGAGTTAAAAAGCTTAATATTACCTCTCAAACTAGCAAATGAGGGTCCCTTGTGGGCACTACTGCTGCTAGCGGTATAACTAACAAGAAATTTACCTCTAGCGTTTGTTTACTCTTTTACTTTAAATACCAGGATTAGATTTTGTGGACTTTTCATGGAGAAGAAACCGACAGTTGTCACTTTTATAACTATACCCTTCACACACAATATGTAAGGACATTTACATGCAGTTGTACACTTTTAAAATAAGTGTGTGCAATTGTAAAATAAAGTAGCGTACTTTTTAAATCTTGCATCTCTTTCTTCTCTACTTTTCCCCAGACAATCTGATTCCTAATAATGGTGAGTACTGAAATGATGTAATCACGCTATGCCTGTTGTTTGACTGTCTTCTGACAGGTGTTTCCTCTGTGGCCTCCCTGATGTCCCTTGCTTGGGTGCTAGCCTCCTATCACAAGCTCCTACGGGACTCCAGGGATGACAAGAAGAGCATGAGCTACAGAGGGGCGCTCATCCATCTCTTCTGGCGACTTTTCACCATATCATCCAGAGTTATATCTTTTGCCCTCTTTGCTTCAATCTTCCAGCTCTACTTTGGGATCTTTGTAGTGGTCCACTGGTGCGTCATGGCTTTCTGGATCATTCACGGTGGGACAGACTTCTGTATGTCTAAGTGGGAGGAGATCCTTTTCAACATGGTGGTAGGAATTGTGTACATTTTCTGCTGGTTTAACGTCAAAGAAGGCCGGACTCGATATAGAATGTTTGCTTATTACACTGTTATTCTGACAGAGAATGCTGCCTTGACGTTCCTTTGGTATTTATACAGAGATCCTGACACAACTGACTCATATGTCGTGCCAGCACTGTGTTGTGTTTTTATTAGTTTTGCTGCTGGGATAGCATTCATGCTCTTATATTATGGTGTACTGCATCCTATGGGGCCACGAGCTAAAATATTTGCCAGCTCCTGTTGCGCCGAGCTGCTCTGGGGCATTCCTTTGCCCCCTGATGTTGAGCCTATGGCACCTCAAACCCCAGGGTACCGGGGGGCCCAGGCTACGCCTACCAGAGCGGTTACGGAGCAACAGGATGACTTAACCGCTGACACATGCTTGCCCGTTTTCCAGGTGAGACCATCTGTGCCATCCACTCCATCTGGGCGTCCTTATTATCCTGAAGGGCCCCTCATAAAGATTGACATGCCAAGAAAAAGATATCCAGCCTGGGATGCTCACTTTGTAGACAGACGGTTAAGAAGGACTATCAACATTCTTCAGTACATCACCCCCACAGCTGTAGGTATAAGATACAGAGATGGTCCTCTCTTGTATGAGTTACTACAATACGAGTCTTCTCTCTAATATTCCAAGTACAGAAGAACCTTATTTTTGTTTACGATAAATATAGCTCATTGAATATTACAAACAACAACAAAAAAGAACACAATGAAAGAAAGCTTGTGAAGAGCTTCATTTCTAATTGTGTATGTATACAAAGATATTCTCTATGTTTTGTAAGTAAAAACAAAAAGAAGACTATTCTTTGGTGTTTTACAGTCAAGAAACAGTATTGAAACATCCATACTATGATCCAGGGTGGAGAGAAGAATTCTCCATTCAAAGGTTTTATACATTATACACCAAGTGTAGAGAATTTATGGGATTGGTGCTGATAGAACAAACTAACCTTCAACTGCCTTACGCCCTTTGGTGCTGAGTTTCATTAAGTACTGTCACCTCTCTAATGCAAAATTGGTGGTTATACAGTCAGGAAACTATCAAGCCTTCCGTTTGACTATTTTTGGGTCATGGTGTGGAGTAAAACTGAGAAGCACATGACAAATGTGACTTTTCACAACAGGGATGCACATTTTAGGTTGGTCTATTAACCCTTTTGCTGCTGAACTGTACAGTAACTTAAGGGTTAAAGTCAAATGAGATAAACTAGAAGTGCTATGTGATGCTCAGCTGTATTCCATTTGCACTGAATTCACATAGTTTATATCATTTTTACTTCCAAAAAAAAAAAAATAACCAACAATTCAAACACCAAAAAACAACAGTTATCTTCGTTTAATATTCAGTAATAATAAAACTCAGCATAGTAGCAAAAAGAAAGAAAATTTAAAGGCACAATACTTGATTGGTGACTGGCAAAATTACAACATAAATTTTAAGGCTGTGTGGAGTGCACCGTGTGTTACAATAATCCACTAGGGTCCTATATATGTCTCTTGTTCAATCTGAGCCTTAAAGTGGTCTTTAGTGCTATGTTTATTTTTTTCTGTTTTTGTTTTACTACAAGTTATAAGTAGGTTGAAATCCTCTGACAAAGAGAATATACAACAATTACTGGTGCTTTGTACTTTTTTGAGTTGTGATTGGCTAAAAGCCCTTCACATCACTTGGTGCATTTTAGAACTGCAGTGAACATACACTGTATTTTTATTTGTATAACGTGTATATGACAGAATCAAAGACAGCTGCTACTTTGGTTTACCTGCAAATCTACAAGATAATACTTTTATGTGAAGCTTGAAAGGCTATTCTGTGTGTTTGGGCCTATCAAATTGTGATTATTCAGTTATTTTTTTCCTTTGATATGTAAACACAGCATATGCTTCTTGTGTGGAACTGGAATCGTTAATGAAAGCTTTGTTTTAGGAACACCAAAATGTTATTTTGTAATTCAGAGTATTGCTCCTTTAAAAAAACAAACAAAAAAACACCTTGATTTAGGGCATCTTTTCAATCCCACATTCGCTCTACTTGGCACAACAAAAACAAAACAAAACAAAAGTAAAAAATATATATACATATATATAGAGTATATTTAAGTAAATACTGTTAGTCTTTTTGTGTGTGCATTTGCAAGGTTTCTATTCCGGAAACGGTTAATCATGGTGCAAACCTGTGTAGAATTATCTGAAGGCAATCCTCCTTAACGGCTTTTATATTACGTCCCTGTTTTTGTATTTTTTTGTTTGTTAAGTAACATATGGTTTCATTTGTATGCAACAAAGTACAAATGTTTAGTACGTATGGTGGAGTGGACAATATATTTGCCTGAATATACCTAACACAACTCTGAGAAGGGTTGTGAGAATTTTCTGTTCCACCAGAGAAACAATGAGTTTATAGTCAAATACCAAATATTTACTAGTAAAATGTTCGACTTTGAACCAAACATTCCTTAGCTTCATTTAAGAAAACTTACCAAATACCCCAATATCCTGAGCAGAGAAAAGTCTATTTTTTTTATAAATAAAAGTGATGAGAGAAAAAAAAAAGAAGAAAGATTGGGATATTTTTGGGGTCCTTGAATAAAATTGATTTTCACCAGATGTTACAGTAGATAAACATGATGCGTTTTTCTTTCTATCCGGTATTTAGGATTAATCTTGGAGTCATTATCATAGTAGGGCTATGTTACTAAACTGTCTCAAATTTTCTTCCATATGCTTTTGAAAATTGTAGCCAATTTATTTGTTTTAAAGTACAATGCAGACTTTATTGGCATTAATTAATTATCTATTATCTGAGTGCAAGTATTAATTATTTCAGAGTTTTATATCGAGGTACATGATATGACTCTGAAATAAGCTTCCTTTTAATACCACTGTTTTTGAGACATTGCAAGACAAAAATGAACGGTTTAATTACATTTGTATATTGCAAAAAAATCTCTGGGAAATTTGTGAGAAATTTCAAATGAAAATATGAATGTGTCTGGAGCAATTGTAGATGTAAGTTATATGAGTCGTGAATAATGTGTAGTAATTGTTTTTTTTGTTTGTTTTTTTTGGCAAAAGACAGCACATGTTGTTAAAGTCATTCTAAATGTCAGCCTTTATCAATTCTTCACTTCTCCAGATTTAAAAATGAATATTATTTTTAAAAATATACTTTGTCCCTTTGAATACAAAAGGTTATTGCCAATATGGTTGTCATAACTAAGTCAGTTCATTGGGATAAACATTTTTCCAATTTCTACAGTTTTATGGCCCCTTATTGCAAAACTGTTGAAACAATTTGCCCCATAGAAGAAACAATTGGAAACGATCCCCCGTATGAAATATAGCACTGTTTTACTGTAAACTGATTCATCTAATACATAATTGCAATTTAGAGTGAGTAAAGTGCGATAGAAGAAATCATTATTTTTAAATGGATAGAAAATTAAACTTGCATGATTCAGATAAAGCAAATAATTTTACAACACTTTTAAATTCACTTCTAGTTTCAAATGTGCTTTGTTCTCTTGGTATCCCTTGTTGAAAAAGAATACACACATATCCTACACTAGTGGGCTCTAGCTGCTGATTGGTGCCTGCACACATTTTTCTCTTGTGATTGGCTAACTAGATGTGTTCAGCTAGCTGACAGTAGTGCAATGCTGTTCCTTCAGCAAAGGATAACAAGAGAATTAGACTAATTTAATAATAGATGTAAATTGAAATGTTGTTTAAAATTCTATATTCGAGCTGAATCATGAAAACATATTTTGGGGTTTCCTGTCTCTTTAAATGAGTACAGATAAATCACATTTTACTCTGTTCATATGGATATCCTAATGTCTTGTTAGGAACAACTGACATGGACAGCCATTTGATGCAATATGTTTTAGGCATAATTTAACATAAATTGCATTTACTGTAACATGAGAAAAAATCAGTTTACAGTTGAACTTTTCAACAAAACTAAATGTAGCAATATTTTATTTATTTTCATGCCAACCCAACTGTGCTCAAAATATATATCTTATGGCCTACAAAGTAATATGATAGTTATCACCGAAGGAAAATGATGTAAGTTTTTTTCTTATTTTTTTATGAAGTTTCTATTGAATTTTATTTAAATTTGTTTATAAGCACTGCTCAAAAAGTAGGTCTGCAAATAAAATTCAGCAACATGGGGCAACAAAAAAATATAAAATTATATTAACCCTTTCGTGACAGGGTTAAAGTGCCTACATCGGAACAACTGTTCCGATGTAGACAAATTGAAACTACGCGATCGTGCATACGATCGCGAGATTTCAATTATTGGATCGCATCTGGGGGGCGTCCCTACAATCCTAGGAACGCCCTCCAGACCGCGATTAAATCCCTGAAGCACAGAAGGCTTCAGGACAGCCGTTAGTTATGACGTTCCATTCCGTCATAACGGCTTTAAAGCCCAGTCTAATTATGACGGAATGGAACGGCATAACGGCTTTAAAAGGTTAAATTGAAAACAAAGGAAGGCAAATATAGTGTATTGATATAAGTACTCATTAATAGTTCAGATACATTAATGTGTTAGCTTTCTTTCCTCCATTAAAGGGACAGTCTACTCCAGAATTTGTATTGTTTAAATAGATACAGTAGATAATCCCTTTATTAACTATTCCCCAGTTTTGCATAACCAACATGGTTAACTTAATACACTTTTTGCCTCTGTGATTACCTTGTATCTAAGCCTCTGTAGACTGCCCCCTTATTCTTTTGATAGACTTGCAATTTAGCCAATCAGTGCTGACTCATAAATAACTCCATGGGAGTGATCACAATGTTATCTATATGACAGACATGAACTAGCGCTATTTAGCTGTAAAACCAAAAAACTGATATAAGAAGCAGCCTTCAAGGGCTTAGAAATTAGCATATGAGCCTACCTAGGTTTAGCTTTCAACAAAGAATAATAAGAGAGCAACGCAAATTTGATGATAAAAGTAAATTGGAAAGTTGTTTAAAATTGTTTTACATTTCACTAGACTGTCCCTTTAAGCTTGTCTCCAATGAAGAGTTATTGGTTATTATGGTGGCATTAAAAGCATGAATGATATTTGTTATATAGGTTTTAAATTTATGGAAAATATAAATGTGGGAATACCTTTTTCATGTTAATTCCAATTTCTCACTTGTAGAATTTAAATACTACTAACACACCTTTTAGTTAATTTTCTAATTTTGCATGCACAATTTCAAATCTTCATCAAAAGAAAATAAAAAACTATACTTACATTCACATTACACTATCACAATTGTGTTATAAAAGGGGCATTGTAGTCAACTTTTTTCCTTTGTTTCAAGAGGGCATTTCATAATGTATTTAATTTTGAAAAAAAATTAGGATATATATATATATTCCACATGTGCAAATGATACTTTCTGTCATATGCATGCTAAAAAGAATGTAAAATGTCCATTTAAGTCCAATAATTATTCTGATGGTTTTAAGAGTAACAGGTTTACAGTTTTGTTACATGCAGATGAGAGTGACCATAAATAAAAAAGATGTATGTGTGTGTATATATATATATATATATATATATATATATATATATATATATATAGATAGATATAAATTATATTGTCAAGGGAAATTAAGATGATATTTGGCTTTGATAAGAATCTATAGGGATAACTTATATATATATACATATATATATATATATATATATATATATATATATATATATATATATATGTATATATATATATATATATATATATATGTATATATATATATATATATATATATAGATAGATAGATATATATATATATATATATATATATATATATATATATATATATATATATATATATATATATATATATATATATATAGATAGATATAAATTATATTATCAAGGGAAATTAAGATGATATTTGGCTTTGATAAGAATCTATAGGGATAAAAAGTGATTTGCAAGATACCTTCTTTCATTTATGGTACACTAAGCAAATCCTCCTAAAAGTGTTTAATAATTATATTGTTTAAAAGTTTCCATTGAAAAATAATATTTTAAGTGATGACTGAAACATATTGGACACTTAATATAAAAAAAATACCTGTGTAACTTGTTTGTAATCTTTAATTTATTTATTTTTAAATGTGTTATAAATAAACAAACAGCCACTTTAAAGAAGAAACATGAAGTGTTTTAGAAAAATAGATTTATCATGGATGACTTTGGTTCAATAATCACATAAGACATCTAAGATTAGTCAACATTCTAACCACTGATTTGGGTATTCCAATAAAGCTATTATTTTATTAACACATCTAAACTCACAAAAAATCTAAATGACGCACTGGGCTTCCAACCCCACCAAATTGTTTTATATAACTTAGGCTCAGTTCACATCTGAATATCAATATCTGAATATTAATTCGGGAGACTAGAGCATGTGATTTTAAAACTAATGACCCAACACTACTTTGTGTTTAATCCCTGCAAAGTAGTTAAACACACAGCAGAATTTTCGATGTACAATTTACATTTGATTTATTCATAGTAATATGTTATTTTTTTTTTTAAAAAAGTGTTTTTAAAATAATCATTGGTTGTTTTGATAATTAATGGCTTATACGTTGCACTGTAAGCATATTCTAAGCCCAGCAACACATATGGAGATAATGAAGTGCAATTGTACTTTATATCGATTTGTCATGATATCTGACTTTGCCATTGTTTTTTTGAGAACAGATTTTATACCTTCCCAGATAGTTAAAGAAAGTTACTTTTAATCCTTCACTGCCATTTTTTTCTTGAAACACAGCTGTAATAATACTTATGCATCACATCTACTAAAAAAATAAATAATGCATTTTGAACAGCAGTGGGATTAGAATACTGGTTGAAAAATGAAATAACTGATAACAAAAACAGGATGAATGGGACCTAGGGCTTGGTTTGTAATTTCTGTACAAAGGAGGAGTTCAGATTTACCCTAAAGGTGTTGCCTAATGTCCCCTTCCAATGTTTCTAATCATGAAAATAATTATTAGTTATAATAATTGACTAGCATCATAATTATTGACAGATATAAGGAAAGAATAGTAGCCTATGAGTAAATCACCATTGATGACCCTTTTTGGGTAAAGAACTTATTTGAAAATGTGTTTTTTTTATGTCCCAATGTTGAATAATTAATTTTTTTCCCCTTACCCATACTTTCCAAAGAACATTATTGGCGCTTTTCATCTCAGACAGTAAATACAAATGCAGCCCTATGTGTTATAAATAAACAGTGCGTTTTGCAGCCTTGTTCATTCAAAAAATATACTTCATTTATCATTTAATATTCATGTGGCATTGATTGTGCAAGTTTACCCAAATAATGCAGGTAATTTATGTGCATAAAAAGCAAAAGAGACAATTTATAAAACCACATAATCTTAGCAAATAAAAAAGGATGGAATAACAAGTAATATCCATTTTATATTGGCTACAGAAATTAACTGATCAAAAACAGCAAAATTATAGAAATCACAGATTTTTTCTTGGACTTACAACAAATTACATTAATGTTTACCTGCTCAATATATTATATATAATAATTCATATTAAAGGGACATTAACTCGTAATTTAATTTCCAATGTTTACATTTTTATTAAACATTTTATGCCCTCTTCCTGTAATTTACCTCTGAAAATTGTGTGTGTGAAGGGGGGGGGGGGGTTCACTGCCCCAGTTAGTCTGTATCCAGAACCATAATCCAGCACAGTGCTTGCTTGATCAGTTCAAGAACTTGATTTTTGATGTTCCTATTTGGATGCAGCAAAAGATATATAAATATATATATATATACACACATACTGTACATACACACTTATATATTATATATTGAGTATAGGTAATTAAAAAAAATAAAAATATTTATATATATATATAGTGTGTGTCTGTAGTATGTATGTGTGTGTATGTATATATATATATATGTCTATATGGGAAGATATATATATATATATATATATATATATATATATATATATATATATATATATATATATATATATATATATATATATATATATATATATATGTGTGTCTGTAGTATGTATGTGTGTGTATGTATGTATATATATATATATCGTCCCATATAGACATATATATACATACACACACATACATACTACAGACACACACTATATATATGTGTCTGTAGTATGTATGTGTGTGTATGTATGTATATATATATATATATATATCTTCCCATATAGACATATATATACATACACACACATACATACTACAGACACACACTATATATATGTGTCTGTAGTATGTATGTGTGTGTATGTATGTGTATATATATATTCTCCTTAACAATGTTTTCATTTTGGTTTTTATCAAGCATGAGTGGTCATTCTAAAATAAAGGCCAAAATATGTATTGTATAAAAAAATATATAGAATACAGGTTATATGGATGTTTTCAGATGTTTTGATGTGTGAAGGAATACAATGGATGTTATGGTGAATGAAGATTTTTTTTAAAAATAGCAGTTTTAGTGCCAGGTAATATCACATTTGTTCCCAATAATATATTGTGCTAATTAATATTTTCCTGGCTAAAAAAGGGAAACATCTTACTATTTATAATTACATATAAAACGTATGAAAAGGCCAATTGAGAGTGAATTTTACTAGTGTCATATACACTGACAGAGGAGCACCAAGCTGTTGTGTTGTATATAATATGTACATTAATGAAGGTGTTATCTAAACAAAATATTGGGTATTGTTCATTTATATTAGTGTTGTCATTTTGTAACTTTTTGTATAAAATATTGACTTGGGAATTAGATTATATTTAATTATTAAAAACCTTAAATGAATGCTCCCTAGCCGATCTTCAAAGATCAAGTTTGGAGATACAGATTCCCTCTATATTTTAAATATATTGTTCAAACCTGAAGCTGATTGGAAATTTGAAATGGGTTTCAGTTCCTAATGTATCCAATGTCTGTGAAATAACTCCTCAAGATAATCACTTAAAGATCACGTTGCCTATCGAGTGTACTTTAAAAATGGCTTGCCTTTAATGTGTGTCCAAAATACATCCTACCTGCTGGAAAAAATTAAAATGTTTACAAATTGCTCAATTACCTTTTTTTTTGTCAGTTGAAATAGATGCTTTTGCCTGTTGAAACTGTCTCATATACTGGGAATGTTAATACTATAGTTATGGTTACAGAAAAGATATGTAAACATGATCTGGCAGAAAAATTAACACTCCCAGTGGTCGGGGGGAGAGATAACATGAGTCATCAGATAATGAGATTTGTTCTCCCTGCAAGCTCAGCAAATTTTAATTGTTTGTGGTTTGAAAGAGTGAAAACAGCTATTTCAAATACAAAAATAAGCAATTTCCCATATATATTAAGGGTAACCAATTTTACAGTACAATGTCCCTCGAAAGTTCAGTGACCAAAGTTACAGTTGAGTGATAATCTTTTATTTAATCAAATAAACATTCTATGTGTGTTCTCTTCGTGTAGAATTTGTAATCCAATGAGAAAAACATCTCTTTCACCACTTGCCCACGATGATCCACAGCTAGACATGTACATATATGTGGGTTTTAGTAAATTACTGTCCAACAGCTTTCAGTGTTTAGGAACAACATAATTTTTTTATCTTAAAATAGCCATTAAATAAATAAAAAAAAAACTTGTATATTTATGCAGATTCATGGTATCATTTCATTTTCCTACATTATTGTCAGTGTTACATACCACAACAAAATCACATGTAAATGAGATGATTAGTTTGTCTTAAAACTGTTCCAAGCTCCAATTTATCTGTAAGCAAATCACATTTGTGTTAAAATAATATATGTTAAAAAATTATAGTCGATTTAATTGGGTAAATACATTTTTTCAACTATAATGGCCCTTTAATTACACATAGTAAAAAAAAGTTTATTTTTCCGGCTATTTAACTTTGACAAGTACAGACTGCAGACTTTGCAAGCCTAACCCTGCTCCATATCTATTCCTTATGTGATTCATCAGTGGTGTTAGGCCAACTTGCACTGTTTTACAGTTTGTTTTAGGAAAAATGTCAGTGACAACCTGTATCAACTGCAATATGTAGTAACAAGTTCTTCCTACTGCTCCAGGAGGACCTTACACAAGTCCTAGGTTGCTGAGGACTGACTAAGCACACCCATGATACACCCACTGCCTGCCAAGCTCTGCGCAATCCTTCGCCAGTCCCACCCACTTTCCACATACAATGAATCCACTAGGTTGTAATTCTTTAGAAAAAAAAAATGTTCTTCTTAAACTATGAAAGCAGTTACCATGTCAACCAGCACAGGGACTGTATGGTTACAATAAATCCTAACTTTCCAAACCTTGTGGTGCCTTTTCACTTGGTGCTTATTGTTTTTACTGTACCGTATCAAAGCAGCCATTAGCAACAACAGCCGCACTATCCCATTTACGTGCCAGTATAGCAAGATATTTCATTGTACACATGTAAATAGATATATACAGTACATCTGGGGATAGTTGTAAATTGACGTGAATTTATTTACATAAACAGATCTCATAAAGCTGTCGATACAAGAAGATTCTTCCACAGGGATTTCTGCATTCATTATGAAGACTCTATAGTATGTTTTACAGCAAATTATATATATATATTTTCATTTAAAAAACATCACATTATAGAAACGGTGACCTCTTACATTAACATTGCTAGATGTTGTTTTTTATTTTTATCTTTATCTGAAACAGCAGACCAGCATTGAAATACTTGAGCACCTTCTGAGCACATACAAGGAATTACTGATTACATGAAAGCATTCTGCTTATAGTATGACTGCCTTTATTTCAGATAATTACTGAAATCCCCTTTAAAACAGTTTTTCTGAGATTAAGAGGACCTGGAATATATATACCAATGTGTTCTCTTTGCAGTTTTTGCTTCTCACCTACTGTCTCTTAGGCCCCGATGGTCATTATTTAAGAATGCTCGCTAATACTTCTATTTCCCTGGTAGAATTATCTAAAGCCACATTTTACCATGAAAACAGGGTGTCTCGCTAAAATCGTAATTTTAAAAATCATACAAAACTATTAACTGAACCATTCACACATAAATACGCAGGGGGAAAAAATATTGTTAAGGTGCATCAAAAATCAAAAAAACTATTACGCTTTTGGTAACAAAAAACAATTACTACTTTTGGTGAACGATTTTGTTAAAATCGTTCACCAAAAGTAGTATTTTATCAAAAAACATAAAGTTTGTATGCAAATTACACAGGAATAAATCGTATTAAATATGCACAGCGTAAATAGTAATTTAACCCCTTAAGAACCTCAATGGTCTTTCTATGGGGATTGAATTTTTAATAGTGCGGTCTTGCTGCCAGCAGGAAGGAGGGAGGGTATAATAGCACGGCCACGCCGTTTGCTATTACACCCAAGAAAACCCTCAATGACCAGCGACATAAAGGGTACCTCATGGTTGTTAAGGGGTTAAGTACACTGGATGTGCAAAAAAAACCACATAGAAATATGTACTTATAAGTACAAAATGCAAAGCGTAATTGTTTTTTATGGTAAAATGGGCTGAACATTGGTGTTCCATAGGTATATATAAAATTGTCCCAGTCTAATTATCTAAACATTTCTGTCCTACAGCTATCACTGTTTTTCTCACAACTAAAAAGTTGGCGGGCTTTTAGCAAAATACTCAAAACACTAATTACTCTAAAATGAAAACCTATGCATACAAAAATAATAGCAAATTTAAGGTACAGTGCATTTTGATTTGTATTAATTGTAATATTAAAGTTTCCTCCTGTGGTTTTTCATGCTTTTGCTTGCAAACTTAGCTGGATAATAGTGTCTTTGAACTGAGCAGGTATTATTGGGGGAAAATAAAGCACAGTCACATTATTGGTTTGTATTGCAGATAGATTTAATTTGTGTCACCCTTCTGTTCCACAGGCTGAGGCAATTGTGATAATTAAAAAATAGTGTCATCAATTAATTATAAGGATTCAGAAAAATAGATCCCCATACAGAACCATAAATAACTGTTACCACTAGTCATGAAGGCGATTTTTAAACAAATGCTAAACTTTAGTTACCTATTTTTATATATCTAAGAATCCAGATTCCATAGGACAATATTTGTTTGTTCGTTTTTTTGTGTGTTTTTTTTTAGCAGCCTAGATGTTTTTTTATTGAAGTCATGGAATGAACAGTACTGTGTGTATGCTTTGTAGAAGGTGACATATTAACAGCAATTGTTTAATAAATCCACATCTTTCATAGTTTCCTTTTCAATAAATAAGGTGCTAACGTTGAACCTCATTTTATAAGCTTTGGTTATTTTTTTAGAATAGCACAATAGGGACCCGCACCATATCCCCCATGCAGTGGGGGGTCTCTGTAATACTGAATTAGTAAACCCCTTTGGAGTTGGAGATCCTTATAGCTCATCTATACCCACCTCTAACACTAAAGGACTTATCCACAAAAAAGCACAGATCCTTATTATAAATGGTCATATTCTCCACCAGAAAATACAAACTATAATAGATATACACACATAAATATATATATATATATACATACTATATTCAGATAGATATAGACTAATGTTGTATAATGATCCTGTATATTCTATAACAATCATTTTGCTATTTAATATATAAATGTAGATGATGCAGACTGTAATAATATGCTTTTGGTATACAGTTTAATTTTGTTTCAATAAATACTGGTATATCTATAATGTATTATTATTTTGACAAAGGAACTTTAAGGACAATATTGAGGCAAAGAAGACTGAACCCTCTTATAGCAGGGATAACAAATGTTTTAGGTTTTTTTGGGGGGGTATTTTAAAGTGCTCATTTAATACAGCTAAAAATATAAATCCTGATGCATTCATTTTGATTTTAATATAAAATGTTTAATTATGTGTAGTATATATATATATATATATATATATATATATATATATATATATATATATTTCTCCAACATTGGTGTGTCCGGTCCACGGCGTCATCCTTACTTGTGGGATATTCTCTTCCCCAACAGGAAATGGCAAAGAGTCCCAGCAAAGCTGGTCACATGATCCCTCCTAGGCTCCGCCCACCCCAGTCATTCTCTTTGCCGTTGCACAGGCAACATCTCCACGGAGATGGTTAAGAGTTTTTTGGTGTTTAAATGTAGTTTTATTCTTCTATCAAGTGTTTGTTATTTTAAAATAGTGCTGGTATGTACTATTTACTCTGAAACAGAAAAGGATGAAGATTTCTGTTTGTAAGAGGAAGATGATTTTAGCAGACAGTAACTAAAATCGATTGCTGTTTCCACACAGGACTGTTTAGATGAAGTAACTTCAGTTGGGGGAAACAGTTAGCAGACTTTTCTGCTTAAGGTATGACTAGCCATATTTCTAACAAGACCATGTAATGCTGGAAGGCTGTCATTTCCCCTCATGGGGACCGGTAAGCCATTTTCTTAGTTAAACATAAAAGAATAAAGGGCTTCAAAAAGGGCTTAAAAACTGGTAGACATTTTTCTGGGCTAAAACGATTGCTTTACTAGGCATATTATGCAGATTCTAACTAATAATTGGTATTATAATCTTGGGGAACGTTTAGAAAAACGGCAGGCACTGTGTTGGACACCTTTTTCAGATGGGGGCCTTTCTAGTTATAGACAGAGCCTCATTTTCGCGCCATTAATGCGCAGTTGTTTTTGGAGAGCAAGGCATGCAGATGCATGTGTCCGGAGCTAAGAATCACTGAAAAAGCTTATAGAAGGCGTCATTTGGTATCGTATTCCCCTCTAGGCTTGGTTGGGTCTCAGCAAAGCATATAGCTGGGACTGTATAGGGGTTAAATGTAAAAACGGCTCCGGTTCCGTTAATTTAAGGGTTAAAGCTCTGAAATTTGGTGTGCAATACTTTTAATGCTTTAAGACACTGTGGTGAAATTTTGGTGAATTTTGAACAATTCCTTCATACTTTTTCACATATTCAGTAATAAAGTGTTTTCAGTTTGAAATTTAAAGTGACAGTAACGGTTTTATTTTAAAACGTTTTTTGTGCTTTGTTGACAAGTTTAAGCCTGTTTAACATGTCTGTACCATCAGATAAGCTATGTTCTATATGTATGAAAGCCAATGTGTCTCCCCATTTAAATTTATGTGATAATTGTGCCATAGTGTCCAAACAAAGTAAGGACAGTAATGCCACAGATAATGATATTGCCCAAGATGATTCCTCAAATGAGGGGAGTAAACATGATACTACATCATCCCCTACTGTGTCTACACCAGTTATGCCCACACAGGAGGCCCCTAGTACATCTAGTGCGCCTATACTTATTACCATGCAACAATTAACGGCTGTAATGGATAACTCCATAGCAAATCTTTTATCCAAAATGCCTACTTATCAGAGAAAGCGCGATTGCTCTGTTTTAAACACTGAAGAGCAAGAGGACGCTGATGATAACTGTTCTGACATACCCTCACACCAATCTCAAGGGGCCATGAGGGAGGTTTTGTCTGATGGAGAAATTTCAGATTCAGGAAAAATTTCTCATCAAGCTGAACCTGATGTTGTGACATTTAAATTTAAATTAGAACATCTCCGCGCACTGCTTAAGGAGGTGTTATCTACTCTGGATGATTGTGACAATTTGGTCATTCCAGAGAAATTATGTAAGATGGACAAGTTCCTAGAGGTTCCGGTGCCCCCCGACGCTTTTCCTATACCCAAGCGGGTGGCGGACATAGTAAATAAAGAGTGGGAAAGGCCCGGCATACCTTTTGTTCCCCCCCCCCCTATATTTAAGAAATTATTTCCTATAGTCGACCCCAGAAAGGACTTATGGCAGACAGTCCCCAAGGTCGAGGGGGCGGTTTCTACTCTAAACAAACGCACTACTATTCCTATCGAAGATAGTTGTGCTTTCAAAGATCCTATGGATAAGAAATTAGAGGGTTTGCTTAAAAAGATTTTTGTACAGAAAGGTTACCTTCTACAACCAATTTCATGCATTGTTCCTGTCACTACGGCAGCGTGTTTCTGGTTCGAGGAACTAGAAAAATCGCTCAGTAAAGAATCTTCGTATGAGGAGGTTATGGACAGAGTTCAAGCACTTAAATTGGCTAACTCTTTTGTTTTAGATGCCGCTTTGCAATTAGCTAGATTAGCGGCGAAAAATTCAGGGTTTGCTATCGTGGCGCGCAGAGCGCTTTGGCTAAAGTCTTGGTCAGCGGATGTGTCTTCCAAGACAAAATTGCTTAACATTCCTTTCAAAGGTAAAACATTATTTGGACCTGATTTGAAAGAGATTATTTCAGACATCACTGGGGGAAAGGGCCACGCCCTCCCACAGGATAGGTCTTTTAAGGCTAAAAATAAGCCTAATTTTCGTCCCTTTCGCAGAAACGGACCAGTCTCTAATTCTAAGCAAGAGGGTAATACTTCACAACCCAAACCAGCCTGGAAACCAATGCAAGGCTGGAACAAGGGTAAGCAGGCCAAGAAGCCTACCACTGCTACCAAAACAGCATGAAGGGATAGCCCCCGATCCGGGACCGGATCTAGTGGGGGGCAGACTTTCTCTCTTTGCTCAGGCTTGGGCAAGAGATGTTCAGGATCCTTGGGCGCTAGAAATAGTTTCTCAAGGTTATCTCCTGGAATTCAAGGAACTACCCCCAAGGGGAAGGTTCCACAGGTCTCAATTATCTTCAAACCAAATAAAGAGACAGGCATTCTTACATTGTGTAGAAGACCTGTTAAAGATGGGAGTGATACATCCACTTCCGATAAGAGAACAAGGAATGGGTTTTTATTCCAATCTGTTCATAGTTCCCAAAAAAGAGGGAACATTCAGACCAATTTTGGATCTAAAGATCCTAAACAAATTTCTCAGGGTACCATCGTTCAAAATGGAAACTATTCGAACGATCCTACCTACTATCCAGGAAAATCAATTTATGACTACCGTGGATTTAAAGGATGCGTACCTACATATTCCTATCCACAAGGAACATCATCAGTTCCTAAGGTTCGCTTTTCTGGACAAGCATTACCAGTTTGTGGCACTTCCATTCGGATTGGCCACTGCTCCAAGGATTTTCACAAAGGTACTAGGGTCCCTTCTAGCGGTTCTAAGACCAAGGGGCATTGCAGTAGTACCTTACTTGGACGACATCCTGATTCAAGCGTCGTCCATGTCAAAAGCAAAGGCTCATACGGACATCGTCCTAGCCTTTCTCAGATCTCACGGATGGAAAGTGAACAAAGAAAAAAGTTCTCTGTCCCCGTCAACAAGAGTTCCCTTCTTGGGAACAATAATAGATTCCTTAGAAATGAGGATTTTTCTGACAGATGTCAGAAAATCAAAACTTCTAAGCTCTTGTCAAGTACTTCATTCTGTTCCTCGTCCTTCCATAGCACAGTGCATGGAAGTAATTGGATTGATGGTTGCAACAATGGACATAGTTCCTTTTGCACGAATTCATCTAAGACCATAACAACTGTGCATGCTCAGAGAGTGGAATGGGGATTATACAGACTTGTCTCCGACGATTCAAGTAGATCAAAAGACCAGAGATTCACTCCGTTGGTGGCTGACCCTGAACAATCTGTCACAGGGAATGAGCTTCCGCAGACCAGAGTGGGTCATTGTCACGACCGACGCCAGCCTAGTGGGCTGGGGCGCGGTCTGGGAATCCCTGAAAGCTCAGGGTCTATGGTCTCGGGAAGAGTCTCTTCTCCCGATAAACATTCTGGAACTGAGAGCGATATTCAATGCTCTCAGAGCTTGGCCTCAACTAGCAAAGGCCAAATTCATAAGGTTTCAGTCAGACAACATGACGACCGTTGCATATATCAATCATCAGGGGGGAACAAGGAGTTCCCTGGCGATGAAAGAAGTGACCAAGATAATTCAATGGGCGGAGGATCACTCCTGCCACTTGTCTGCGATCCACATCCCAGGAGTGGAAAATTGGGAAGCAGATTTTCTGAGTCGTCAGACATTCCATCCGGGGGAGTGGGAACTCCATCCGGAAATCTTTGCCCAAATAACTCAATTATGGGGCATTCCAGACATGGATCTGATGGCGTCTCGTCAGAACTTCAAGGTTCCTTGCTACGGGTCCAGATCCAGGGATCCCAAGGCGACTCTAGTAGATGCACTAGTAGCACCTTGGACCTTCAACCTAGCTTATGTATTCCCACCGTTTCCTCTCATCCCCAGGCTGGTAGCCAGGATCAATCAGGAGAGGGCCTCGGTGATCTTGATAGCTCCTGCGTGGCCACGCAGGACTTGGTATGCAGACCTGGTGAATATGTCATCGGCTCCACCATGGAAGCTACCTTTGAGACAGGACCTTCTTGTTCAGGGTCCATTCGAACATCCGAATCTGGTTTCCCTCCAACTGACGGCTTGGAGATTGAACGCTTGATTTTATCAAAGCGTGGGTTTTCAGATTCTGTAATAGATACTCTGATTCAGGCTAGAAAGCCTGTAACTAGAAAAATTTACCATAAAATATGGAAAAAATATATCTGTTGGTGTGAATCTAAAGGATTCCCATGGAACAAGATAAAAATTCCTAAGATTCTATCCTTTCTACAAGAAGGTTTGGAGAAAGGATTATCTGCAAGTTCTCTGAAGGGACATATCTCTGCTTTATCTGTTTTACTTCACAAAAGACTGGCAGCTGTGCCAGATGTTCAAGCATTTGTTCAGGCTCTGGTTAGGATCAAGCCTGTTTACAGACCTTTGACTCCTCCCTGGAGTCTAAATCTAGTTCTTTCAGTTCTTCAAGGGGTTCCGTTTGAACCCTTACATTCCGTAGATATTAAGTTATTATCTTGGAAAGTTTTGTTTTTGGTTGCAATTTCTTCTGCTAGAAGAGTTTCAGAGTTATCTGCTCTGCAGTGTTCTCCGCCCTATCTGGTGTTCCATGCAGATAAGGTGGTTTTGCGTACTATGCCTGGTTTTCTTCCGAAAGTTGTTTCCAACAAAAATATTAACCAGGAGATAGTTGTACCTTCTTTGTGTCTGAACCCAGTTTCAAAGAAGGAACGTTTGTTACACAATTTGGATGTAGTCCGTGCTCTAAAATTCTATTTAGAGGCTACTAAAGATTTCAGACAAACATCTTCCTTGTTTGTTGTTTATTCTGGTAAAAGGAGAGGTCAAAAAGCGACTTCTACCTCTCTTTCCTTTTGGCTTAAAAGCATTATCCGATTGGCTTATGAGACTGCCGGACGGCAGCCTCCTGAAAGAATCACAGCTCACTCCACTAGGGCTGTGGCTTCCACATGGGCCTTCAAGAACGAGGCTTCTGTTGACCAGATATGTAAGGCAGCGACTTGGTCTTCACTGCACACTTTTGCCAAATTTTACAAATTTGATACTTTTGCTTCTTCGGAGGCTATTTTTGGGAGAAAGGTTTTGCAAGCCGTGGTGCCTTCCATTTAGGTGACCTGATTTGCTCCCTCCCTTCATCCGTGTCCTAAAGCTTTGGTATTGGTTCCCACAAGTAAGGATGACGCCGTGGACCGGACACACCAATGTTGGAGAAAACAGAATTTATGCTTACCTGATAAATTACTTTCTCCAACGGTGTGTCCGGTCCACGGCCCGCCCTGGTTTTTTAATCAGGTCTGATGAATTATTTTCTCTAACTACAGTCACCACGGTATCATATGGTTTCTCCTATATATATTTCCTCCTGTCCGTCGGTCGAATGACTGGGGTGGGCGAAGCCTAGGAGGGATCATGTGACCAGCTTTGCTGGGACTCTTTGCCATTTCCTGTTGGGGAAGAGAATATCCCACAAGTAAGGATGACGCCGTGGACCGGACACACCGTTGGAGAAAGTAATTTATCAGGTAAGCATAAATTCTGTTATATATATATATATATATATATATATATATATATATATATATATATACTTTTAATGTTTTATTTGTCCAATTTCCCTATAATTTTATTCTGAAAATTGTGAACTTTTCAATTCCTTCTAAAAGTGGCAGTGCAGACTCCAAACTTAAAGAGACATGAAACCCGCATTTTTTCTTTCATGATTTAGAAAGATAATGCAATTTTAAACATCTTTCTAATTTACTTCTATTATGTAATTTGTTTTATTCTCTTGATATTCTTTGCTGAAAAGCATATCTAGATATGCTCAGTAGCTGCTGATTGGTTGCTGCACAAAGAAGCCTCATGTGATTGGCTCACTCATGTGCAATGTTATTAAAAAAATAAGCAAAACTAAGCATTGTTACTAAAACACTTCCAGATGTGCTTTATAAATAGATCATCTACAAAACATTTATGTCAAGAATAATCTGGTGTACAATGTCCCTTTAAAGTCTTACCTTAGATTAAAGGGACACTGAACCCAATTTTTTTTTCTTTCGTGATTCAGATAGAGCATGAAATTTTAAGCAACTTTCTAATTTACTCCTATTATCAAATTTTCTTTATTGTCTTGGTATCTTTATTTGAAATGCAAGAATGTAAGTTTAGATGCCAGCCCATTTTTGGTGAACAACCTGGGTTGTACTTGCTGATTGGTTGATAAATTCACCCACCAATAAAAAAGTGCTGTCCATAGATCTGAACAAAAAAAAGCTTAGATGCCTTCTTTTTCAAATAAAGATAGCAAGAGAATGAAGGAACATTGATAATGGGAGTAAATGAAAAAGTTGCTTAAAATTGCATGTTCTATCTGAATCACAAAAGAAAAAAAATTGGGTTCAGTGTCATTTTAAGCTGCAAACAGCCTCCTGCATCCCTTTCTATACCATGCAGTAGGAACGGTAAAAAAGTTATTTTTAAAATGAATATAGTTTCTGACCACTTTGAAATGGCTGCCTAGCTCCGCCCACTGATGACATCGCAATCATGGCTGCATATGGTGTCCAATTACAAAAGGCTCACTAATTGGATTCAACAGGCTGCCAATACTATTTAGCAGAGTGCCTAGATGCAGCCTAGATCGTGATGTCATCAGTGGGCAGAGCTTGGCTTAGAGTAAAATAGAAAGTTGCTTAAAATTGCATGTTCTATCTGAATCATGAAAGAAAAAATGTGTGTTCAGTATCCCTTTAATAATATATTTTCTAGCTTCCATTACTTTCAAAATGTCTTGAAATGCATAAAAGATAGTTTGTCTATGGAACACTTGGTAATGTTTGGCTCACTTGTGAAATCACAAATATTTGTAGTACAAGCACTTTTCCTTTACATAAGTACCATTTGTAGCGTTACATTAGAAAGAACAATCTTTGACCTACTTACAAAATCATTAGGTATATGTATGGGGAATTAAATATTGAAACGCTGCCACAAAAGTTACACTGATTTAAATGTAGCATTTAAAATGCTGCATACTTTAATCATGAAATAAAAATTGGGTTCAGTATCCCTTTAATGATTATTTAATCTTATATTGATTTAATAATATCTATAAACCTACATACAATTATTATATTCCTAGGCTAATAACTTTGATATTTTCTCTATTTTCTCTTTACAGAAGTAAATAGCCATTATGGAATTTTGTCCTTGATACTTCCATAGTACAAGAACAAATAATGCAAGGTCACTGAATGAGAATAATATTTCAGGACAGGTATCTGCACAGCTCTAGTCAATACGTTTAGTGATAACTTCCTGTTATACCTAAAAAAAAAAGGAAGGAATCAATTGATGCACTTTCCATTTCTAAAAATAGCCACTGTTCATAACTATGCAATTTATATTGTCTGTCAGAAAACTCAAATAACACAGTCATAGAGTTAGCCTTGATACACTACTGAGAGTGGCAGTGATTTCTCAGATAATGTGCAAGAAAACACTGCTAGAGGGAAATATCTTTCTATAATTTTTTTGAGCACCAATTAACCCCTTAGTGACCAGACCATTTTTCAATGTTCTTACCCTTAAGGACCAGGGCTAATTTTACATCTATGTGGTGTTTAGCAGTAATTTTCCTCTTACTCATTTACTGTACCCACACATATTATATATCGTTTTTCTCGCCATTAAATGGACTTTTTAAAGATACCATTAGTTTCTTACTAGGGCAATTGGCAACAGTATTATCTTGTCAAAGTAAGGCCACTACAGTATATCTTTAATTAATTATTAGTATTTTACCGCCATAACGGTCAACAGATCTAAAGTAAAGTATTAAAACTGTGGAGCTCCCTTTAGCTCCCAACCCCGTAATGGCGGTAAAATACTAATAATTAATTACAGATATACTGTTTAGCATAGCCACCACGAAGAGCACAAATAGTTACAGGCTTTGATTCTTGTGACTGGTATATAGTAGAAGCATACACTTTAATTAGTAATACGCTTATTATTGAAACTGCATATATCACAGTTACAGCTGAGCATATATTATAACCAGCAGCAAGCTCATTATTGAAACTGCATACACCTTAATCACAGCTGCTGTGGAAACACGGACTGGTACCTACTTTTAAATATACATCAGAATTACCAGTAAGCTCACTATCAAAACCGCATGCACCTCAGTCACAGCAGAGCTGCTTGTAAGCGGTACAAAATACGCTATTGTGGAAACAGTCATATGACTTATAACAAGCGCCTAGTAGCTATATCGTCTATACTGCAGTGGCCTTACTTTGACAAGATGATACTGTTGCCAATTGCCCTAGTAAGACACTAGCACTACACATACTGTAAACATACATTAATCTTAGATACAGATGACTTGTGTACAAGCGGCTTACTAGCGGCTTACTATACGCCTGTTTATTATATGCCGGTGTGTATGTGAATGCTATACTTCATTGTTCTAAATAAACATAATATTAGTCTCAATTGAGATCTATTTATGTACTAATGCCTGCTAACATGCTGTGATATATTTTAAAAGAATGGTTGTCTGACAAATCTTCTTAGAATTTATAGAAATGGTGTAAACCAACCCAGAGCGATTACTCTATTATAAACGTATACACCAAGAGTACAACAGTAAATGCTGTTAAAATTACTCAGCATAGAAATCAAACACATAGGGCAATATACATATAGTAATTTATCTATAAGTTAGGCATAGCACTTTTTGGGGGAATTATGTAATAGAACACAAGTGACAGATATGAGCAGCTATTATATGCTCTGAACATTAAAATAAAGTAAATATACTGTTAAGTGTGGCTATTCCCAGTAACAAGCTGATTACATGCTACATACAAGTGATGTGAGACAAATAGTTACAGAGCTTTTGGCAAGTGTTAAACATAAATAAGTATTACAATATTGTAACAGTTGAACAGACAGACTGTATTGATGATAACCTTGCCTTCAGTTTATATAAGTTTGGCTATACTACTGGTACCAGAACATACCAATCATGTGACCAAGCACAACATACTACAGGGGGCAACATTAATAGCTGTACATATCTCCATCCCCTGATCACGAATACAAGTGCTAGTGACATTAGATACCTTTGCCCTTACTTATTAACTAATATATTGTACATATTCCTATTTCATCATATTTAGCTCTATCATTTTGGTGGCTGTGTATATACAGTAACCGCACAATACAAATTCCTGTCTATATATAATACTATACAGGAATTAGGTCATCAGATGTTTAGTTCTTTTTAAATGTGTCTTCACACTGGGTCTCTAATTTTAGTGTTATATTAATAAAAGTTATATTTTATTTATCCTTAACATCTCTCCACAAGAGTCCGAGCTGAGAGAGCTATAAGTGCAGGTAATGTTTAAACACTGCACAGCACCCCTTTCCTTCCTTGAATACATATTGAGACTGCAATTGGACAGTCTGTAAATCATTGGAATCATAGAAAAGCTACTTTTTGGTAATTAGAAAGCTGCTAAATGCCGCTGCGCACCACACTTGTATTATGCCCTGCAGTTAAGGGGTTAATTAGGTAGCTAGTAAGGAGCTTGTAGGGTTAATTTTAGCTTTAGTGTAGCGTAGTAAAAAACCCAAAGTATTGATCTAGGCCCATTTTGGTATATTTCATGCCACCATTTCACTGCCAAATGCGATCAAATAAAAAAAAAAGTTAACTTTTTCACTAACTTTAGGTTTCTTAGTTACATTATTTACAAACAGCTTGTGCAATTATGGCACAAATGGTTGTAAATGATTCTCTGAGTCTGGGATATATGGCCAAAGCATATATGGCTTTGGCATTGCTTTTTGGTAATTAGAAGGCCGCTAAATGCCGCTGCACACCACACTTGTATTATGCCCAGCAGTTAAGGGATTAATTAGGAAGCTTGTAGGGTTAATTTTAGCTTAAAGGGCCATGATACCCACATTTTTTCTTTCATGATTTAGAAAGAGAATGCATTTTTAAACATCTTTCTATTTTACTTCTATTATCTAATTTGTTTTATTCTCTTGATATTCATTACTGAAAATCATATCTAGATATGCTCAGTAGCTGCTGATTGGTTGCTGCACATAGAAGCCTCATGTGATTAGCTCACCCATGTGCATTGCTTTTTCTTCAAATAAGGATATCTAAAAAATGAAGCAAAATAAATAATAGAAGTAAATTGTAATGTTGTTTAAATTTGTATGTTCTATCTGAATCATGAAAGAAAGATTTTGGGTTTAGTGGCCCTTTAAGTGTAGAGATCAGCCTCCAACCTGACAAATCCCACCCCCTGATCCCTCCCTGATCAATGGTATATACAGCACAGTCATGTTATTTCCCTCACAGAGCACTTAACTATTGTAAGCTGAAGAAATGTTGAGGTCAAATATCTTCCTTTTTTACTTAGAGATGTTCATGTGATATTTTCTAGTCAGCTTTTTACAGTTATGCTTCATCACTTTCAATTGATTATGTCCCTTTAATTTCTGTTGTATTTAAATGTATTTATAAACATTTTACTTT
This sequence comes from Bombina bombina, assembly GCF_027579735.1. Lineage (NCBI taxonomy): Eukaryota > Metazoa > Chordata > Amphibia > Anura > Bombinatoridae > Bombina > Bombina bombina. The sequence goes on along the minus strand of NC_069502.1, from coordinate 89,199,684 downwards.
AATTCCCATTTATCAGTTAAAAGAGATTTCTATCTCCCACTATTTTGTAGCGTGCTTATACATATTTAAAAAATTAAAAAATAAAACCAGTTGCACCTTACTAACAATCTGTCAGTAATAATATGTGCAAAAATATGTCACACATATATGCAATTACAGGATTGCATATATATATATATATATATATATATATATATATATATATATATATATATATATATAGACACAACATTAATATAAGCCAGCAGCAATACATTTTTTATCCATTACAAAAATGGTGGGTTTTATACTGGTTAACCTATATATCATTTTGTGTTACTATGTTACTGATATTTTTCCCTCTTTGCATTGGTTTATACATGTCTAAGTAACATGTAAAAAATCTTATTAATGTGGCACATGCTAAAAAAATATTTTAATATATATAAATATATGTGTAAGATATCTCCCATTTTTACGCACATACTGGGAAATGCTGACTACAGCATGTTGTCTAGATTATGAATCTGGTTGTAGTGTCAGACAGTGTGTGTGTGCTAACCCAAGACAATGGGCACTCTAAAGCAAGCACTACAAAATGGTGGCTTTGGCACTATGTCCTCTGATTGGCTGAATTATAGCCTGAAGTTTTTTTTTTGTTTTTTTTTTTGTTTTTTTTAAGAAGCAGCAGTAGGGTTGGACAGAGACTGTAGGGCGAGGTTAAGTTTTGTTTAATTCATGGATAATGAAAACATGAATATTTTAAATGACCCTTTGTAATACACTCTTCACATCAAGTTGGAAACGATGCATAATTAGAATGTCAATTTAGCTAGTATTAATTTGGTGCCATAGATACACCAATCCTTTGAAAGAAATGCAAAGTACACTTCTGTCCCATTTACTAAATCTATTTTATGTAACCGAGGGAGGGCAGATAGCTGACCTTTCTGTGCAGAAAAATTGTTACACGATTTTTAAAGTTTGCATCACATTTCTCATGCAAAAAACAATATTTATAAACTGCAAGACATAGTTACACGTAACTTGGGTACTGGAATTAGACAGCATTGATAGTGGTGTTTTTGTTAGCCAAAGTAGTAAAATAAAAAAATAAATAAAAAAAACATTTCTATACTATCTATACTATATATATATATATATATATATATATATATATATATATATATTCTGTCTCACTTTGCAGCCTTCCTAAAACTGCTGAACAACCTCATTGCATTGTATAAATGTTAATAAAACTATCATATAATAAGAAAGTAATAATCTTTAGAAAGTGTCACAAGAGGTCATGACTTCTTATTGGAAGAAGGCTTTATGAAACGTGAATTTTCTGATAAATCGGCTTTCTATCTAGATGTTATAAGATTGACAGAACAGAAGACATATATGACAAATGTATATTTTTCTTCCATTGACCAGTTAAGGAATATAATTTATATATAAAGCACAGCACAATTAATTTATCCAGTTTACAATACTTACAGAGTAATTATACTTTTATCAGTGATTACACTTCCGGGTCCCTAACTATTCTGTATCTACCTCACCTTTATTTGTTTTATGTGCATAAGCTATATGAGAAAAGTTGTGTGATATATACACCTATATATATAAATATATATATTGCTTTGCAATAAAGAGACAAAACTATTACATTAGATATTACATTAGAGATAAAGCATCTTATTTAAAATATATATATATTTATATATATATATATATATATATATATATATATATATATATATATATATTGTCGATTGCAGACTTTTTTGTGAAATAAAAAAATTAGTTCCTCTCTCCCATATAAGATGCTGCTTACGAAAATATGTACAAAATTAAAACAATAATCAAAATTTTTTATTTGGTCATATAACAAAAAAATTATATAATATACATATTGTTTGAATGTAAAATTGTACATATATGTTAGATGCAACATTTCAAGTATACTGGGGCAAATTTTTGTCCTTGGTGCTTAGTTTATTATGGAGCATTGGTGGCATCTACGTTTTGTAGGATATTTTAGGTTTGTTATCCTTATTATTGTTGAAAATTTAAAAAAATAACTGTATACTGTGTGCTGTACAGTTTATAAAAGTTAAACAGTGACATAATGGCAGATCAATTCCTCAAAAAATAAAAAGGGACTGTTTCATTATGATTAACATTAGTTTATGTTAAAGAGTGTATTGAAACAGCAAATCTTCCAATTATCTTATATCTAGATTTTGTATGTTCATTAACATATACATTTGGTTAATTTTGCTACATTCAATGTATTCTTTAACATATGTTAGTTTACCACTTGTCTATGAAAGGGTTACATGTATTGTTATCCAATCCATTGTTGTCCTCTTATATTGAAATAAAGATGTTAACAACACAATTTGGTTCAGTGTGTTATACATTTATCTCAAGTGGAATTAACATTCCTAAACTAGTTTAGAAAATGTTCTTCTTTGGGGGGTCAGTCATCATAAGACTCTAGTTTAAAAACAATGTAAAATACTTAAAGAATTGAATCCTAGAAGCTCATTGGAAGTGTTTCCCTTTAATCTGATTTTAGTTGCCCCAGTTTATCTTTAGCCGCAGTGACCATTCTGTTAGTATCAGTAATAAAATACAGTAGCTACTTCAGAAAATAAAGACAGACACATATTTTGAAGGTTTTTAAATCTTCAGCTGATTTTCATGTAATCTGAAAAAAAAGATTGAATAGTTGTCAAATGAAACATTATGACCAGAAAATAAAAATCTTGTTTATGTGTCAATGTTTAGGAACAAGCAGATTTAGATTTAATATGAGTTTTTTCAATAAGTTATAGAGCTTAATATTAACATTAAATTACACGAGTAAAGCTAAAACAGAGTGCCCAACTCATGGTTATTTTTTATGAATATACCTTTAAAAGAAAATTGTTATTAAACTAAAATTGCTATAAAACACTGTGGAAAAATAAAACATGCCAGAGGCTTTAGAATCAATAGAAAAAAACTAATGGTAGTTGTGTTATAGCAAATGCTGAGATATGCACTCTAAAGAAGCTCTGATGCAGCTAAAATGTGAAGAATTTAGGTGAGCTGCCTAAGAAATGCTGATTTTTCTAAGCCAATAATGGAAGCTGAGGTTATAGAAATATTCTAGGAAAAATATTAACTATTGAGATGTGGAACTTAAATGTGAAAGGAACAAGAAATAATCCAATACTTAAATAACATTGGATGCAAATGTGAAAAATGTCAAAATAAAAAACATTTGATTTTAACTTATTTTTTTGTTTTGGATATAAACACTAGCTTATTACATGAAAGTGTTCTTTTAGTCAAATAAGGTTAGTTACATCAGTTATTATATTAGTTAATAATTGGGTAATATTTTTAATAGTGCACTTTTGCTAAAAAATAAATAAGAGGGGGTCAAATTAAGAAAACCTATTTATTCGTATTTTTTTGTTATAATTCAGATTAAATCAAATTAAAATTAGGAGATTGCAGATTTATTTTTAGCATATTTTATTGAACTGCAAATATAAATGTAAAATAATACGGTATTAGGTTGTGGGTTGGATGGAAACATTTCTTACTATTAAAAAAATGGATAACCGTCATTATGGCACTGTGAGCAACTTTGACAATAGGAGTGTGATACTGAAAAATATGTATACTATTGTTTTGATGTAAATATTAGGACTGAATATCTATAGGTGCTCTTTTTTCATTAAACACCTAATCATTTACCAAGATTATCTATGAAGAGTAAATTCCATAAATATATTTACAGTTTCATACTCCCAGGGAGAGATCCATACAACTTCAACTCGGTTACGCTTTGCCTGTTTCAATCTATCTCTATTTTTTTACTGTGTAGTATTCTAATTAAATTATAAATACAGTGAGTCTATGAGAAGTTTCTACAAACAGGAAAAAATGATTAAAGAAATAAAATAAAAAAAATATAAATTATTGAAAAATGATTCTAATGCGTTTTGTGACTCTGAGACAAGGAAAGGTTTTATTTTCAATTTATATTTGTTAGAAAAGTAACAAAAACAAAAAGCACAACTATTTTTTTAGTAAACTTTATGTTTTAACTGATTTTGTTTTGCCAATAATGGCTAAAATGTCCAAATAATATGTTTATTTTACAGTAATTTTTGTTGTATATAAATATACTAAATATAAAAAATGAAACTGCTTAGTATATATTAACTGATATTTTTTTTAAATAAAAAAACACAGCATAGCAATAAAGCACATAGGCTTCTGTAATAGCACATATATAGCAGCACTTGCCAAGGGATATGCTATATAGAGGGAAGTTACTGTTAAAATATATTAAAATATATATTTGTTTTCATATAATGCTTGAATGATTCCACTCATTAGAAGGAAAACAAAGGCCTCTATTATTATTAGAACCGGCAAAGAAAGCTAAATATTCTGATTTTTAAAGGGACAGTCTACCATAGAATTATTAATGTTTTAAAAGATAGATAATCCCTTTATTACCCATTCCCCAGTTTTGCACAACCAACACAGTTATATTAATGTACTTTTTACCTCTGTGATTACCTTGTATCTAGGAACCTTCTTCCAGCCCCCTGATCACATGACTGTGACTGTTTATTATATATTGTCTTAAATTTAGCATTGTTTTGTGCTAAATTTTAAATAACCCCCTGTGCCTGAACACAGTGTTATCTATATAGCTCACGTGTACTTTCTGTTTCTTTGTGTTTAAAAGAGATTTAAAAAGCATGTGATTAGAGGCAGCCCTCAAAGGCTTAGAAATTAGCATATGAGCCTACCTATGTTTAGTTTAAACTAAGAATATTTGATGATAAAAGTAAATTGGAAAGTTGATTAAAATTAATAGTCATATTTGAATAATGAAAGTTTAATTTATACTAGACTGTCCCTTTAAGTATCAATGCAAAATATATGATGATGCTTTATACCCAAATTATTACATAGCAAAATTCTGTAGAGAGGGAGAGATTTTAGTTGTCTTAAAATCCCCCCCCCCCCCCCCAAATACCTATTTAAAAATAAATATATTAATGGGTACTTTTTGATGAAAGAGGTAATTTATAAATGTCTTCCAGCTACAATAATCTTAATTTAGTTTTAAAAGATTACAATTTAAAACATTAATGTCATAACAGTTTTGCAATATATTTTTGTATGCTGTAGTGTTACATTTAAGGTGGTGTGCTAGTGATTTATTTATTTTTTTATCAAAAGCAGTCATAAGTGGGATGTAAGTGAAGCGCTGTACAAAAAGAAAAAAAAATTCTAACCAGAGTCTTACATTGCAGAGTTCTGTAGAATAAATATTAATACATTAGCAGGTTATATCCTTTTTTTGCAGGGGGGGGGGGGGTGTCATTACAACAATATAGTCAAAGCCTGATATATAGTTATTCATGTGCTAGTAAGAAGATATGCTACAATGTCTGACCTAAACAGAAAAATACATTTCTTAGAGTAGCAACTCATAACAAACAATGTTTATCCAATATAAATCAGCCCTAAACAATATTACTTCCTAAATTCCTATGTGATTAAGTAGATTTTAAAGGGACACTGAACCCAAATTTTTTTCTTCTGTGATTCAGATAGAGCATGCAATTTTAAGCAACTTTCTAATTTACTCCTATTATCATTTTTTCTTTGTTCTCTTGCTATTTTTATTTGAAAAAGAAGGCATCTAAGCTTTTTTTTGTTCAGGACTCTGGACAGCACTGTTTTATTGGTGGATTAATTTATCCACCAATCAACAAGAACAACCCAGGTTGTTCACCAAAAATGGGCCGGCATCTAAACTTACATTCTTGCATTTCAAATAAATATACCAAGAGAATGAAGAAAATTTGATAATAGGAGTAAATTAGAAAGTTGCTTAAAATGTCATGCTCTGTCTGAATCACAATAGAAAAAAATTTGGGTTCAGTGTCCCTTTAAGGACCTGTGATTTTTTTGTTTATTTATTTTTTGTGATTTCAAATTGTTCTTTATGCAGTAAGTAATTATGAACCTGTCATTTGCTGGCTCATCTTGATTACGTGTACTGTCAATTGTTGCCCAGTCATGCATCCATTAGATGTATAATAAAATTAAGATACAAATTAATCTGTATACAGAGTATATTCATTCTCTAGGATTGTCATACTATATGATTTGGTTTTGATTTGCTTTGAATGTCATCTCGTTAAAAATTAGAACCATTTATAACTATGATACAAATATAATTACATGTTCTGTTAAATTATCATTCTTTTTTCACTAACAAATAATATTAATGTAACATTTAAAAGTCTTTTTCCAATAAATATTGCTTATGAATAAAACATGTTTTATGTTCCATATATTTGGTGTCACAAGCGTAAAACATTTATGGCATAAAACTACATTTTTACAAAAATGTATTCTAGATAATAAACTAGAGCTATTCAATATCTAACAGGCCTTTCTCATTTTTAAGCAAAAAAAAAAAGGTTTTATAACTTTAAATTCTTTTGACAGAATACAATAAAATATATTATTTGACATTGATGCAAAATGAAACTACCCCTCTTGTATGACTCCTATTTCAAAGTTAAATATTCCCTTTAAGCATTACATCCAATAATTTACATTCAGCACCATTATGATAAGGAATACAAAAATATTTTATTAAAGGGACATGAAACCGCAACATAATTCATAATTGTTTTAAACAACTTTCCAATTTACTTCTGTTATCCAACTTGCTTTGTTCTCTTGGTATTCTTTGTTTAAAATTATACCTAGGTATTCTTCGAAGCAGCAAAGAGCTACTGGGAGCTAGCTAGCTGCTGATTGGGGGCTGCACATATACATGCCTCCTTTCACTGGCTGATGTGATGCGCTCAGAAACCTTCTAGTAGTGCATTGCTGCTCATTTAGCAAGGGATACTAAGAGAATTTTTATAATAGAGTACATTGTTATTCTAAATCGTATGTTCTGTCTGAATCATAAATGAAAAATGTGGGGTTTCATGTCCCTTGAAAGGACTCAATCAATCAGGTTCAAATTGTTTTATATTTTAGCGCCAGACATACTCTGTATCCTTACAAAGTGGTATGATAATTCATTAGAGCTTGCAAGCTCTATGTTGATGGGGAAATGTTAATGGAACATGAAACCCTTTTTTTTCTTTCATGCTTTAGAAAGAGCAGGCAATTTTAAACAACTTTCCTATTTCCTTCTATTATCTAATTTGCTTTATTCCCTTGATATCCTTTGTTGAAAAGCATATCTAAATAGGATCAGTAGCTGCTGATTGGTGGCTGCACATAGATGCCTCGTATGATTGGCTCACCCATGTGCATTGCTATTTCTTCAACAAAGGATATCTGAAGAATGAAGCAAATTAAATAATAAAAGTAAATTGGAATGTTGTTCAAAATTGTATTCTCTATAGGAATCATTAAAGAAAATGTTTGTGTTTCATGTCCCTTTAAACCAAATTGTGAATGGATACCTTATTGTAAAACGCCAACAACCTAATCATATGATTACAAATTTTCATGAATTTGGTCTAATATTGTAGTTTGTACAAAAGTAAAGTGCATTTGGATTTTGGTTTCAGCATTTTACTTTACCCTTCATGTATGTGCTCCTAACAGACATTTCACTTCAGTATGAGGCCCATCATGTCTTAAAGGGGCACAAAACCAAAAATGGTTCTTTCATGATTCAAATAGAGAATACCATTTTAAACTATCCAGTATACCTATTACTAAAGGGACATCAAATGTATGAAAAAGCACTATGTAAATATAAAATCATTCTTTTTAGAAATGAAAAAGGTTAAGATAAAGTTATATAAATTGGTATTGAAACCATCAGGAAATGCCTGTGCATAAGTCATCTCTAGGGACAGATATTTTAGTGGAGAGGGAAATGTCTATTTTTAACACAAAAAAAAAGTAATTTTCAAATGCCATTTTATAGATGCAACAATGAAAAAAATATTTAAATGTCTCCTTAATACATTTTGGAAATGCTGTAGTAGTGTAAATATATTTAGCACAATTTGGCCCTTACTGTTTTGGCTGGGGTATCATGTATCTATACGTCCCCTTTTCAACATACCTCTTTGGCAAATATAAGGATTTAGATAAATCTGCATTTTGCAATATGCTATACAAACAGAATAATTAATTAGTTCCTCATAAATACATTTCACATTTTGATAGACAGATGAGGAGTTTAACATTTCTGTTGCAACACAGCAAAGATCAGAGTAACAAAACGCTTTAAATCATTTTGCCTAAGTAACTATTTCTTTAAATGCTGGGTAAGCGTTCCCAGCATTCAAGGAGATACACTTTTAGTTGTTTCTATTTTTAGTGTTGGAATTTTACATGCATTTATTTTATTAAGAGAAAAATATATGTAAGTGTGCAAAATGTTTTTTTTTTTTTTTGTTTTTAAAATGTACTTAAAACAATTAACCATTATTGTGCTGAGGTTTTCTTCAACTGGTGCAAAACAAGCCTTTCACATCAGGGACCCACTCCACTACAAAATAAGCTATCTGTGTTACTGTAATACATATATACATATTTTACTGTAATAAACCTTGCACTGTAATGGTTAATATTAATAAATAATGATAATAACCTGTCACAACTAATTTTTGTATCTTTGATTATATCTGAAAATGGAAACATCTTTTGTATACATATTATTTGTGTTGTATGCATTATTTTAGGGCTTCTGGTTGGATGTGTGTATGGCAAGGTGTGTTAACCCCTTTGCTGTTTGAGTGTCTGTAATGTACAGGAGGCCGTACGTTTCACAGAATGTTTATAGATAAAATATTTCTCATTAGCATGCTCAGTACCCATTCACCATTGCCAAACATAGGTTGTGTACTCCTGAGTGCTTGATGAGACTTACAGGCATATTAAGAGGTCATTTCTAATTACGGGGTACTATGTCACAAGCTTTTCAATGCTCAGAAGTGCATTGTGAGTTTGCGAGGGTCAGCAATTTTGTTTAAAGGGACGGGATACTCCAAAATGTTTTCTGTTCCATCAAAAAGAAAGTATTTAAAATGTATTTCTGTGCTGTATTTTAAAATGTATTCCTGTGCTAGATAAAACAACTTTTTTTTTTCCTGTGGAAGTCAGCCAGTGAGCAATACATAGCTAGGTATCAGTTGTACTTACTGTTACTTTTGCTTCAAATTTAAATACCTTTTACTTTAGCCTTTTTTTAATGCAAAAAGAAAAAAAAAGAAAATAATAAAATAAATGAAAAAAAAGCTTAACTGCTGCACTTCCATATACATAGAACATTATTGAGTATAATGTCCCTTTAATCGTGCAATTTTGCTTCTAAACATGCGTATTCATTATGCTGTAAAACACTCGTTTTTGCCTATATAGTTCATAGCTGAGTTTGCTACTCAGCATGACCAGTCATTTTTAAAATTATTGCAACTTTTAATATTCTAGACCAGGAGTGACAAAACTTGGCATGTTTGCCCAATAAGGCGTGCAAAGAAATGGTGCCATCATTCTGCCCACTGTATTGAATGCTAGAAAATATTTTTGAAGACTATCTCCAATTTGGGCACATGCGCTCAAAATGGTTTGCCACTTCTGATCTGCACAGTATTTATAAAGATTCTCTTATGTTTGCTATTTTTACTAGGTTTTTGGAATTTGCATTTGATTATAGATTATTGGTCAAAGCTCTTGTTCCTAAGTGATATCACTTCCGGTTAATACATTTTTAATGTTAATTATTACCATTACTAGTATTTTCCGCCAAACTGGAAATCCAAAGTTACTTTCACAGACGTTGACTTCTGCGCACTAAAGTTTTATCACAGAGTCTGGTGTTTGACCTCAAACGGGTTATTGTTTGTAATGACAGAGTGCCAACCTCATCCTTACTCACTATAACCTACAGAGGAGGTTCTAGACATTGAATATGCCTAAACAATTGTTCAATTTTCTTTAATATGAGCAGATCTCATGAGCTATTCAATCTTAACGTTATCTATATTTTTTTAAATTATGGAACAGGCACAATTATTTGCTTCCATGGAAATTTTTGAAGCATTTCAATAACCCTCAGGCAATAATTACACAAATAAGACTGTATTCCAATTATCTCAATATCAAATGCATCAAACATTATCCATGGCCTGGGATATTAAATTAGCAGTTCCACCTGTTAAATTTATTTATTTTTTAAGAGACATTTACATGTCTGAACCCGGGAATCACTCAAAGCTGATCCATGGTTGCTCACTCCTTGAGTGACTGGAGGACGATCCTTAGAGACAAGCATCAGAGTTAGGTATTTTTGGTTGAATGTCATCGTTATTAAGTTAATTAATATGACATCTTTAGTGGGCGTCTTCTGCTATCATTTTTTAATTAAAATTAGAGCACCATGGATAAGCTTGCTGTGTCAATTCAATCCCCAAGAACTGGGATATAGTTGTTGTCTTTTTAAATATACAATTTTTAATTGAATTTATATTACGGATCAAGGCATTTTTAGTTGACTAGCACCACCTCTGCCAGCACACTTATGAGTATGTATGAGAGCAAATATTATGTTTTTCATCTACCAACCTATCAATAGGAGCCCGTCTAAATCTCAAACTCTTTCACTGCTGGAAGGAGCATGCAATAAACTGCACTGCTGCACTTTCCAGCAAAGTTGAAGCCATCTTCCTTCTATATTGTATTTTTTTATACAACATAATGATTTATTAATTAGAGTATTCTTTTTTTAATCTTCTAGTATGAACGCAAAAGCAGTTTATTTATTTATTTTCTCCATTCGTTTTGTTTTCTAAAATGTGTACTGTTGTGTTGTCCAAATAATGTATAAAAATATGTATATGATGTATCTGATATTTGACAGCCAATGGCTGTGATTTTAACGAGTATAATTAACAAAGAAATGCATAATGTTGGTGTTTAAAAAAAATTATAATAAAAAGTGCTAAAAAAATATTTAAAATGTTTGTGTAATCTTGCATGGTCAAAATGTACTTAGTGCATTGAGAAATGTTGTTAAGGTCTTAAGTGAAAGGATGGTTTTACTTATAATTTTAACAGTGATTGGTTTGTTAACCAGAATAACCCCTAAATATGTATGTCTTGGTTTATTTAGAATCATTTTTAAAATTTTATTTTAATACAGATTACAGCATATTTTATCTATGTGTAAAATGTTCCTTAAAACCAGGTTATGGTTGTCACGTTTGCCTGACATAAAGATATGATAAACAAGAAAAATGTTGGAAAACAAAGTCACTTTTTATTTATTTATTTATTTATTACATTCGACACAATGGTTGGGCCCAGTTATGAAGCTGCCTTAAATACAACACATAACACATGGCACTCATCAAACTATAACACAGATACTATTGCAGTCATATTCTTTTGCTGTTACTAACAGATACTCTTGTATATCTGATTGTGTGAGGTCAGGAGGCTAGTCTGCACAAGAATATGCTTGTGTAATGTTAAATTCCAGAAAACAATGCTGCTTTCTGGCCCTGAAGGAGTACAGACAGGTTCACTGTCTGGGAACCTTGTCTGCATGGACCTTAATACAGGTAGATGGGGATAAGGTATTCATTATATGACACATCATTTGCAATTCTCAAATGAATTGGTCTTCAGTTTTATAATCTGCCACCAAAGCTAAATATAGTCATTAGTTTAAAAAGTGATTTTTCTAAACTCTAATTGACTGTTTTAAACTTCATCTTATCGTTGTTATCCTTAGAAACACTTCTTTGTATGAACTTGACTTTACTAAGTCAAAAATCAATTTATGATGTCTAGCCTCCCTATTTGCTGGGCAAAACAAATATATATTTATTTTGGTAAACTAAGGAAAGGGCTTTGGAATGTGACACAAAATAAATCATGCTTTTAAATAAAAATAAATAAATGCTCTTGATATTAAAGTATGGGCATTACGTGAGCTTCAAACAGTGACTGGAGTATCTCTGGAGAGATGTTTTAAATCACAAGTGAAATTCATCCTAAGTTACAGAAAACTTAAAACTGAACCTTCATAGAGAAAAAAAATAAATAAGGAAAATGTTTTTCTGACATTTGAACTGATGAATGAAGATTTTGCTTGACATTCATTTGGTCACATTAAAAGGACATGAAAGGGACATTATAAAATGTATGAGAAATCGCATTTTCAGGTTTGTGTATATAAAATTACTGGTTTTGTGCTTTGAAACTACAGCCTATTACAATGGGTCAAGCTTGCAGGTAAAATGATATCATTGTTATCACTTTGTGTATACACAGTTGCTTCTTTATTTTATATTTCTCTGTAAACCAAAGCTCAATACTTAGAGAGAACAATGGGAAATTATCATTTTATTAGTTATCTCTTCTACACCCCACCAGGAGTGTAATTTCTTCTGCTGGCTGTGTTTATATTGCCTGTCAATAGGTTTGGCTTAAACAAGCTACTTGTAAACAATTTAATACGCTCCAGCAGGAAAAATGGATCATTGGGCACAATTTAAAGGGGGAGAACATTTTGGAGTAAAATGTCCCTTTAATTACTAAGGGCCAGATTACAAGTGGCAAACTATTTAGCGCTTTTACTCGCGCTTAAAAACCGCCAGAAATAAAAAATTTACACGTGTGGGTTAGCGCACGTATTACAAGTTGAAAGTAAAATGTTTGCTCAGAAGCGAAAGCCGATGTGCGCTAATTTCAGTACTTTGTATAGCACGACCGAGCTAACTTCTTCTCCCTATAGACTTCAATGGATAGCACAAACTGCCGAGCACAAAATTAGTTTGCATTTGTGCAGTCGCATTTAGTTTCAACTTGTAATACAGGCGCAAGTTAACATGCCTAAACATTAGCACTGGCAGTGTATTTTTTTTAAAAGTAAGGCAATTAAGAGAGAAAAAAACACACCACTGCTATACACTAAAAAAAAGTAGTCAGCCACCAATTGTGCAAGTTCTCCCACTTAAGAAGATGAGAGTCCTGTAATTTTTTTCATAGGTATACCTCAACTATGAGAGACAAAATGTGGAAACAAATCCAGACAATCACATTATCTGATTTGGAAAGAATTTATTTGCATATTATGGTGAAAAATAAGTATTTGGTCACCTACAAACAAGCAAGATTTCTGGCTCTCACAGACCTGTATCTTCTTCTTTAAGAGGCTCCTCTGTCCTCCACTCATTACCTGTATTAATGGCACCTGTTTGAACTTGTTATCAGTATAAAAGACACCTGTCCACAACCTCAAACATTCACACTCCAAACTCCACTATGGTGAAGACCAAAGAGCTGTCGAAGGACACCAGAAACAAAATTGTAGACCTGCACCAGGCTGGGAAGACTGAATCTGCAATAGGCAAGCAGCTTGGTGTGAAGAAATCAACTGTGGGAGCAATAATTAGAAAATGGAAGACATACAAGACCACTGATAATCTCCCTCGATTTGGGGCTCCACGCAAGATCTCACCCCGTGGGGTCAAAATGATCACAAGAACGGTGAGCAAACATCCCAGAACCACACGGGGGACCTAGTGAATGACCTGCAGAGAGCTGGGACCAACGTAACAAAGGCTACCATCAGTAACACACTACGCCGCCAGGGACTCAGATCCTGCAGTGCCAGACGTGTCCCTCTGCTTAAGCCAGTACATGTCCGGGCTCATCTGAAGTATGCTAGAGAGCATTTGGATGATCCAGAAGCAGATTGGGAGAATGTCATATGGTCAGATGAAACCAAAGTAGAACTGTTTGGTAGAAACACAACTTGTCGAGAGAATGCTGAGTTTCAACCAAAGAACACCATACCTACTGTGAAGCATGGGGGTGGCAACATCATGCTTTGGGGCTGTTTCTCTGCAAAGGGAACAGGACAACTGATCCATGTACATGAAAGAATGAATGGGGCCATGTATCATGAGATTTTGAGTGCAAACCTCCTTCCATCAGCAAGGGCATTGAAGATGAAACGTGGCTGGGTCTTTCAGCATGACAATGATCCCAAACACACTGCTCGGGTAATGAAGGAGTGGCTTCATAAGAAGCATTTCAAGGTCCTGGAGTGGCCTAGCCAGTCTCCAGATCTCAACCCCATAGAAAACCTTTGGAGGGAGTTGAAAGTCCGTGTTGCCCAGCGACAGCCCCAAAACATCACTGCGCTAGAGGCGATCTGCATGCAGGAATGGACCAACATACCAGCAACAGTGTGTGACAACCTTGTGAAGACTTACAGAAAATGTTTGACCTCTGTCATTGCCAACAAAGGATATATAACAAAGTATTGAGATGAACTTTTGATATTCACCAAATACTTATTTTCCACCATAATATGCAAATACATTCCTTCCAAATCAGACAATGTGATTGTCTGGATTTGTTTCCACATTTTGTCTCTCATAGTTGAGGTATACCTATGATGAAAATTACAGGCCTCTCTCATCTTCTTAATTGGGAGAACTTGCACAATTGGTGGCTGACTAAATACTTTTTTGCCCCACTGTATATGATTATTAGATCATATCCTGGGTGTAAAGTTAGCTGATGTTAACAAAAAGTTCCCTTACAATATCTGAAGTTTTATTATGTTATTTTAAAGGGATAGGAAAGTCAAAATTAAACTCGCATAATTCAGATAGAGCATGTAATTTTAAGTCTCTTTTAAATTCACTTCTATTTTTAAATATACTTCATTCTCTTGGTACCCCTTGTTGAAAAAGAATATGTACATATCCTACACTAGTGGGTGCTAGCTTCTGATTGGTGTCTGCACACATTTGTCTCTAGTGATTGGCTAACTAGATGTGTTCAGCTAGCTGCCAAACTGCAATGATATTTCTTCAGCAAAGGATAACAAGATAATGAAGCAAATTTGAAAATAGAAGTAATTTGGGAAGTTGTTTAAAATTCTTTGTTCTGTCCAAATCATGAAAGAAAATGTTGGGGTTTCCAGTCCCCTTAAGTTGTGAGACATGACTAAGGGCTATATGCCCGAAATGTAGTCTTGGCACTTTGCTTCAATTTTCTCAATAAAAAAGATTTTGGATTCTAGTAGTGCTGCCTAGTCGGACTGTTATGTTAAGTTGTGTAAGTGAGCAAAACAGGTGATACATTTATTAATTTAATGCTAAAAAAAAATACAGGAATGTGAAGTCCTAAGTTAAGCTCACTTGAAAAACATCAAACGAGCAATAACTCTAGAGAAATAGAGAATGATACTTCAGACATTAAACTTTAAACCGTTAAAAGTGGAAGGTGTGGATTAATATATGTTTGGCCAGATTATGCAATATAAATGTAAAAGAAAATGTGTTATAAAGATTTATTATAGTTTATTTTTATAACCATACTATGTTCTTTTCTTTCATGTGACAATTTAAATGACAAATAAAATACTATGGATTCCATACAAGTCCGGATTTATATCTTCAAATAGCTTATAGGCAAGATTACAAAGGCTCTCTATTTGTAGTTGTCCACTACACTGCTAACTCTGTTTAATAAGAAAGTATACATCTCTTAGAGCTCATAAGAAACTATACATCTCCTAGTGTTTATAAGAAAGTATACATCTCTTAGAGCTCATAAGAAACTATACATCTCCTAGTGCTCATAAGAAACTATACATCTCCGATGACTCATAAGAAACTATACATCTCCTAGTGCTCATAAGAAACTATACATCTCCTAGTGCTCATAAGAAACTATACATCTCCGATGACTCATAAGAAACTATACATCTCCTATGGCTCATCATAAGAAACTATATATCTCCTAGTGCTTATAAGAAACTATACATCTCCTAGTGCTGATAAGAAACTATACATCTCCTATGGCTCATCATAAGAAACTATATATCTCCTAGTGCTTATAAGAAACTATACATCTCCTAGTGCTGATAAGAAACTATACATCTCCTATGACTCACAATAAACTATACATCTCCTAGTGCTCATAAGAAACTATACATATCCTAGTGCTCATAAGAAACTATACATCTCCTAGTGCTCATAAGAAACTATACATCTCCTAGTGCTCATAAGAAACTATACATCTCCTATGACTCATAAGAAGCTATATATCTACTAGTAGTCATAAGAAACTATACATCTCCTAGTGCTCATAAGAAACTATACATCTCCTATGACTCATAAGAAGCTATATATCTACTAGTAGTCATAAGAAACTATACATCTCCTAGTGCTCATAAGAAACTATACATCTCCTAGTTCTCATAAGAAACTATACATCTCCCATGGCTCATCATAAGAAACTACATATCTCCTAGTGCTCATAATAAACTATACATCTCCTATGACTCATAAGAAGCTATATATCTACTAGTAGTCATAAGAAACTATACATCTCCTAGGACTCATAAAAAGCTATACAACTCCCAGTACTCATAAGAAACTGTATAACATCTGTTGCTCATAAAAAGCTATACATCTCCTAGTGCTCATAAGAAACTATATACCATCTGGTGCTCATATGAATCTATACATCTCCTAGTGCTCATAAGAAACTATACATCACCTAGGATTCATAAGAAACTTTACATCTCCTAATCCTCATAAGCAACTATACATCTAGTGTTCACAATAATCTATACATCCCCTGTTCTCATAAGAAACTATACATCCCCAAGTTCTATATACATCTCCTAGTGCACTGCTCATAAGAAACTATACATCTCCTAGTGCTCATAAGAAACTATACATTTCCTATTGCTCATAAGAAACTATACATCTCCTATGCTCATAAGAAACTATAGATCTCCTAAAGCTCACCATAAGAAACTATATATCTCCTAGTGCTCATAAGAAACTATGCATCTCCTATGATTCATAAGAAGCTATATATCTCCTAGTGGTCATAAGAAACTATACATCTCCTAGGACTCATAAAAAGCTATACAACTCCCAATGCTCAAAAGAAGCTATATATTGTATGGTACTAATAAATAGCTATACATCTACTGCTCTTAAGAAACTATATATCTCCTAGTTCTAAGAAACTATACATCGCCTAGAACTTATAAGAAGCTATACATCTCCTAGTTTGCATAAGAAACTATATATCTCTTAGTTCTTATAAGAAACTATGCATTCCCTAGTGCTCATAAAAAAAACTATACATCTCCTGGTGTTCACAATAAACAGTGCTCATAAGAAACTATACATCTCCTACTGCTTATTAGAAATTATACATTGAGTTCTCATAAGAAACTATACATCTCCTAGTGCTTATTAGAAATTATACATTGAGTTCTCATAAGAAACTATACATCTCCTAGGGCTTATCATAAGAAACTATATATCTCCTACTGCTTTTGCTTACTGGCAGCCCTGGGCAGCGAAGCAGAAAGAATCTAATACCATGTGGGTGAAAGGAACTGACAAAATACCAGCACTTTATCAGCTGGTCAGACAACCATCTGAGCGAAAAGTTTTACCCATTTACTGGCTACTTTACATGATTAGAGAAGTTTATTTTATAATAAAAATAGACCATGTGGCCGATATATCAAATGTCTGTCCGACATGATCCAATCAGCGGATCATGTCTGACAGACATCGCTGAATGCGGACAGCAATACGCTCTCCGCATTCAGCATTGCACCAGTTCTTGTGAACTGCTGGTGCAATGCCGCCTCCTGCAGATTCGCAGCCAATTGGCCGCTAGCAGGGGGTGTCAATAAATCCGATCGTATTTGATCAGGTTGATTTCCGCTGATGTCTGTCCGCCTCCTCAGAGCAGGCAGACAGGTTATGGAGCAGCAGTCTTTAGACCGCTGTTTCATAACTTGTGTTTCTGGCGAGCCTGCAGGCTCACCAGAAACACAGGGCATCAAGCTCCATATGGAGATTGATAAATAGGCCCCCATGGTTTTACTAGTGACAGGCCAGTCCTTAGCAGGATTGGACAGAAAAAAATAAATTCCATCCATATTATAACTGAAAGGTGTCTCCTATACTAACCCACAATCTCAAATCTGTCCAACACAAGGTGGATTGCATAACATACAGCACTAAGGTCACTGTGGTCTGTGTGAACAATCACAGCAAACAGTGTCCAGCACCATTGTGCTTAAATAGGTGCACGCTGCAGGGTCCTGTATTCACCCAAACAAAGACAGTATACAAAAGACAGCAGCACCAATTCTTCACAGCAAAGGTATGTGTTTATTAGGACATAACCAACAGGGTACAACAACATTTTGGTCTGCACAACCTTAAAGGGACATAATACTCATATGCTAAATCACTTGAAACTGATGCAGTATAACTGTAAAAAGCTGACAGGAAAATATCACCTGAGCATCTCTATTTAAAAAAGGAAGATATTTTACCTCACAATTTCCTTAGCTCAGCAGAGTAAGTGCTGTGTAAAATGTTATACTTCACCTGCTCCCAGCTGCAGGTAAAAAAATAAAAAATGAAGAAATGAACAGCAGCCAATCAGCAACAGCAGTGCTGAGGTCATGAACTCTTACTGTGATCTCATGAGATTTGACTTAACTCTCATGAGATTTCATAGTATGCTTCCTTTACCTGATTGGTGAAATAATATGAGAGTTCACGAGGCTCATCCCTTCAGCTGCCCCAGGACAGACACACTAAAATGCTGCTTAGAAATCCTTTACAATGGTAGGTGGCTACTGAGGAATTTTTGAGGTAAAATATCTTTCTTTTTTAGATAGAGATGTTCAGGAGATATTTTCTAGTCAGCTTTTTACAGCTATGCTGCATCACTTTCAAGTGTTTAAACATTTGGGTATTATGGCCCTTAATCATGATACAACATGATTAAGGTTGTGGAGACCGAAACGTTGTTGTACCCTGTTGGTTATGTCCTAATAAACACATACCTTTGCTGTGAAGAATTGGTGCTGCTGTATTTTGTATATTGTCTTTGTGAACAATGCCAGCAGTTTTACAGCATGTACCTTAAAGTGAGAACACTGAGCTTCAGATTTTCCCAAGCACTATAAGTTTAGCATGGGCTTCATTGTTTTATGCTGCATTACTTCAAGCAGCCTTCCCAATATCCCACGCTTTCTACAGATGGAGGAAGATTTATTTAATGAGGCTCTTACCTAAGAACAAACAAGGTAAGAAGTTATTAGCTGGGCTACAGCACTTTTAGCAAGAAAACTTTATTTTGGGTTTTATCTTTTGCTCTGGGTCTAGACTGATTTACATGAATTGTGCCTTGATCAGTAATGAAGCTTGGATGAACAAAACTTTATGTATAGAGTGTATTGGGCAGAGCTGTGGTGCAATCTTTAAAAGATCCACTTCTGATACAGCTACTAAATCTACTGTTCATGTGCGACTTTAATTTGCCTAAATCTTTCAGGTTAATATGGTCTAAACTACTAAAAGGTGGACATTGCTATTACATGACTTTCTATACCTTTTTTTTACTACCTTTTCTTTCAGATATAAATAGGGTAACTGTTTGTTTGGTGCAGCTACTGAATTAGTATTATTAAATGTAAAGGCTTAGGTAAGGAGTAGTATGGTGTGGCTTATTGCTGCAGCGCTGAAATATTTCTAAAATATCAAGCGGTAAAAGAACTTTTTCACTACCATATACTTAGGTTTTGTAGATCAACCTCTAACTCCTACATATATCAAAGTTTGTGTCTATAAGACCACAATGTCCAAAGAGTTATTTCATCCTTCAGGTTGGAGGTCACAACCCGAAGGCAGAGGCAAGACTACTTCAATTCAGCAGAACAAATCTCAATGATACTGTGGAAATCCAAATGTAATTCGTGGAAGCACACCTGGCTTAGTTCAAGCACATCTGGCCATAATATATTTCTGACAGGTGTGTCCTAGAAACTATTTCAGATCATAACATTTTAGAATTTGAGAGCCCCAGAGGGTCAAAATAAGATGACAGCCATTTACCAGTTCACTGACCAGCTGCTTATGGCAATAGTAATTTATACACTTTCAATGACTCAAAGCTAGGATTTTACTGATAAATATGGAGGGTGTTTCTTGGAGGCCTATTTTAAGCTTATGGACATTAAACAGATGTCTTGTTAAAAAAAAGGAAATTTAAATCTCAAGATCTATTGACAGTCTCAGATTGGCTTTGTAGATGTCAAAGACAACTTTCATATTGCATATGGACTTTCCATGGAAAATAATCCAGAGATTCTTCATCAGATTACTAGATCCTCTAATAGCAGAACTAAGGAGAAAGCAAATCTTCATTCTCCACTGTTAAGATTACATAATGTTGGTGATAAATTCACAAGAATCAGCTTATTTACAGATTGACAATTTCTACAAAACTTGGATGTGGGTTGTGCCCCATAATCCCCCTTTTCCTCACTTTCTTCTGAATTGCTCCAGCATCATGGTTGAGTTATAAAGAAGGAAAATAATCAGCTTGTTCCACTCTATAGTTTGAGATACTCAAGAAATGATTTTAATACCAAATGTTTCAGGATATGATTTTATCAAGTCTTCTGCAGTTCAAGTTCCTGAATGCCAGGACCTAGATTACAATGTTCTTATAATTCATGTGGTCAAGTGGCCCAGGTGGCAAATGAACCACTTACAATAATATTTCCTTCTTAGAGAACAGGCAAAATTTGTCTCAGATAATTTTTCTGATGCAATAATTCTCAGTCTCAGCAGATGTCTACTTTTCATAAATCCCATATTGACACAGACACCATCTAGTTTGGTCTTTAAGAACACAGGAATCAGTAGGATTCTTAGCTACTGTCCAACATTCTATATGGTCAATGTAACTAGAAACTAGCACCAAAATACAGACATTTAACATCTTATGAAAATACTTACCAGGTTCCCTATCTTTTTTGGTCATTGTCTATTTTGTCCTAGGTTATCAGGGTAGGTTACTTCAAAGTGAATGGTTGGGGAGTGTTTTTCAGTTAACATCCCCTAAGGATGGGCAGCATCGGTAAGTATGATCCAGGAATACTAGCCAAGATATGGAAATATTTTGTATTTGGCTGATTACTTGTAGTTTTTATTAGACACGCATTAAAGGGGCAATATTTTGCATTTCAGAATAGCTATATTAAGAATTTTACTATTAAAACCAATTTTTACACTTTTAAATTATTACCTTTGAAATATTTAATTGCTCAAAATATTATCCCTTTACCTGACCCCTGCTCTCTATAGCTCTTACTGGCCATACATTCATATTACCACTGACATATGCATTTGAATGCCTTTGTGATATTAAAACTATGAACTAAATTATTTAGGTGTCTAGTAGATGAATCAGTGTGTCAGTGAAGACTTTTAGTTTGATAATAACATTTCATAAAATGATTTAAAATGATTGCCTAAATTAGTCCACTAAAG
The DNA here is from genome assembly GCF_027579735.1 of Bombina bombina. NCBI lineage: Eukaryota > Metazoa > Chordata > Amphibia > Anura > Bombinatoridae > Bombina > Bombina bombina. The sequence goes on along the minus strand of NC_069502.1, from coordinate 89,178,265 downwards.
TAGAAAACAGGTAAGGATATCTCTCTTCTTGGGACTCATTTGGTGAAACTAAAAACTGACTGAATCACTTCTGCCCACGAAAACAAAAAATAATCTAAACTTCTAATCTGTTTGTGTCCAGTATATACACTCTAAGGTTACAGCATATATTTTAAAATCATGAGGGTGTATCCAAAAATGTTGAAGATAACGACTCCATATCAACTTTTTAAGGTTGGGGAAATAGTTATCTTGGGGAAAAATGTCAAAGTCTATTATTCTCTAAAAGCAAATTAGTTGTAAAGTCATCCTTTACAACCAACTCACACAGATCAAGACGGTTCAAATTGACTTTGTCAGAAAATCAGCAGACTTGCTAGTAGAAAACAAACTGAGCAGTCCAGGCACAGTGTTTTGTTAGTCTGGGGTGAAGCTGAGCAATGTGGGGGTGGGGTTTGGTTATTTTTGAGTATGTTTGGATAGTTCCACATTTCTCTTAAAAAACTAAAGAACAAACAGAGGGACAGTTGAACACAGCTTCCAAATTGTTGGGCAGCTGGGACCTCTGTCATCCACATTCCAATTAGATTATATGGGCTCCAGGTATAGGGAATCCCATTACATAATATGACACAGAGTACATGAGTCACAAACTTAATTAAGTAACACACAAAGATCATAAAATGCCAACAAAGATTTTTCAGTCTGATGATGATTCTTAGCCAAAGCTGAAAAATCCACACATATCTTAAATTTCATAAAATATTAAGGTGAGCTTCATACCTCGGTCATTCATTTTTGCTTGTACCTTTATTTTATTTAAATGTATTTATTTCTGTAACCCTTCCAATGCCAAAAGGAGCTCTAAATGTACTCAGCAGAATGGATGTCTCTGGCAGCCAAGGGATTACAGAAGATTATTATTGTATCCTGCTTACTATTATCAAATGTTTTTTTTTATTATTAAAATTTTAAATATAAAAAAAGCTTTGTTTCCCATTGAGATCTAATAATGGAAGTCAGTGGTTGTCTTCCCTCTGACAAAATGAATGTATATACAGTATAATAAGTGTAGACTACACAGACAGAGGTAAATTTAAGGACAAGTAGTTTTTTTTTTGTAAAGTCTCTTTATTTTTTTTAAAAGTTAAGCATTTCTATTTTACCACCATTTACGTGGTTTTGGGGAACCCAGGTTGCGTCAAAAAAAAAAAATCATGCCAAAACGAGCCGAAAATTATACAAAAAATGTTTTATTTCAACTCTTCTTCCATTCTCCATATTTTCAATAGTTTCAATGCCATTTTTATTAAAACATGTACTGATGAAAAAATACATCATCTTAAAAGATTTATACATGAATCAGAAAGTATTTATTTCAATTTTGTACCTTTCCATTTTAATACATTATGATGTACTGAATTAAATGAGAAATATAAACAGTTCGTTTTATTAAAACTCTTGACTCTGTTGTGTTTATTTGCTGTGTTATCACGTTTGTTTTTAGATTCCACGGTTTCTGTTCTTTTCCAGTTACATTAAAGAGGAAGAAAAAGTCAATATTGTTATTGTTTATTTATAAAGCGCCAACATTTTACGCAGCGCTATACAAATATAAATTACAATAATAAGGGTACAATACAATAAAATCTTACAATGAGACAGTATGCAAGCCTATACACTACATTACTAGACTTACTGTACATTGACAAACATAAGTAAAAGGAGTGGAGCGTCCTGCCCTCAAGCACAACAGTTGTAGATTCACTTTATACAAAGTGAACTACAGTTAGAGAGGCTCTCAAGCTTACAATATAAAAGAAATACATAAGGAAGTTGAGGCGAAGGAAACATAAGTAGTAGAGACATATTAAAGTAAATTGTATACGTCCTTGAACAGATTTGTTTTTAAAGAACACTTGAAGTTTTTGATACTAGAGGAAAGTCTGACTGAGCAAGGCAAGGAGTTCCATATGATAGGTGCAGTTCTAGAAAGTGTGAGGAAGTAATGAGAGATGAGGAGAGAAGTAGGTCTTGGGCAGAGCGAACGGGATGGGTTTGAGAGTATTTACAGAGAAGTGCAGATATATAGGAGGGTGCAATGTTGGTGAGGGCTTTGTATGTTAAGGTCAACATTTTTAATTTTATTCTTGAGGCTAAAGTAAGCCAGTGGAGGTGTTGGCAAAACAGCTTATGTGGAGCGATGCTTAAGGAAAATGAGCCAGGCATTCATGGATTCCAACGGGGACAGGCGGTAGCTTTGAGGCCAGAGAAGACAGAATTGCAGTAGTCAAGTCGGGAAATGATAAGAAAGTGAATACGATTCTTAGTTGTGTCTTGAGTGAGGAAGTGATGAGCTTTAGAGATATTTTTTAAGGTGAAATCATCAGGAGCTAGTTAAGGACTTCATGATTGGAGGAAAAAAAAGTTCTGAGTCAAGTGTGATCCTGAGGCAGCGGGCCTGAGGGGTAGGGGTGATGACAGTGTTTTCCACATTAAGTGAGATTTGGGAAACCGGAAGATTGGTAGAGGGAGGAAATAGGAGTTCAGTTTTAGAGAGGTTCAGTTTTAAGAAGTGAGAAGCCACCCAGGATGAGATATTAGCTAGGCAGTTGTAAACATGAGTCAGCAGGGAGGAGGAAATGTCTGGTGCAGAAAGGTAGATTTGTTTGTCATCAGCATAAAGATTATTATGAAACCCACAGGACTTGATTAATGAGCCTAGAGATGTTGTGTAGACTGAGGAAAGTAGGGGACCTAGAACTGAGCCTTGAGGTACCCCAACAGAGAGGGGTAGTGGGGAGGAGGTAAAGACAAAGATGGGTACACTGAAGGTACAGTTAGAAAGGTAGGAAGAGAGCCACAGTAGAGCGGTGTGAAAAATACCCAAGGACTGAAGGGTCTGGAGCAGCAATGGATGGTCAACTGTTTCAAAGGCTGCAGAGAGTAATGAACTTTAGACTTGGCAGTAAGCAGGTCATTTATCACCTTGGCGATGGCAGTCTCAGTAGAGTATTTAATACAAAAATATTTTAAATAAAACTTTACACAGAATAACTTTTTTTTTCTCAAAATATATTTATTACTGTTCACACTGTTACTGTGACAAATAGCATGATATCGGTCTAGCGTACAGAATGAGACACACACTTATTACAACTGGATGGAAAAAAAAATGTGATTTGATCCAAAACATGCACTACTAAAGTGTAAAATATCAAAATTTTATTACAAAAACTTTAAAATGTAAAATAAATATTCACATGAAAGAGTTCACAATAAAAAGTGCTTAGTCATAGATAAAAAGTTTAACCAAAGCAACTTAACGTGATCAAAACCTTATTGGATAGTGCGCTCATTGCTCTCATATTAAAAGTGGTGAGGTAAGTGTTGCAGTTGAGCTCAATTAAAAAACCGTTGTGTGTGTGTTTGTCTATCTATGTGTGAAGTGTTTTATGCTTAACTTTCATTGAAATAGTATAGCACAATACTAAATGAAGAACTCCACTGTTTGAGCAGATTTCTTGCTCTGCATCAGCTTAGCACTCAAGCCATATCCTCCATGAATTTTACTGCACACCGGCCTTATAAAATTTTATTATCCGAGGTATTGAGTCCATCTGAGCTATACAACATGCTGATGTTAGCGCACACTATTGCTGATAAAAATAACTATGAATGCACAAAATAGAAGCAGTATTGATTGCGCCTTAGTGTTTTATAACGCATAATAGTGCTGATAATTTTGCGTTCCACTTGTACTTTACCCTATATTCTTTATTTGCTAGAATTTTTTGGGGCTAGATTACAAGGGGAGCACTAATTTATCACACCCTGTAATACTGTGCTCATTGCACCCCAAATTACAGTCCAGGTTTACCACGTTTGCATTTAGAGCTTTTGAACATACAATATATACTAACCATGTATGTGTAAATATCTAGAAGCTATGGATTGCACTCCAGCAATACTAATGTTCCATATCGATTGCATTTTTGCGCTCTATTTGCAGTAATATCTTACAGTGTAAAACTAAAAAACAACGTTCCTCCTTACCTGATAAAGCTTTCTTTATATGAAATTTACATGTTCCCTACTTGAGTACAGGTTGCACAATTTACATGAAAGTGCCACTAAATAACAAAATGCATTTATCTAGAGAAACTGTCAAACTCTGTACAGCAGTTGTCAAAAGGTGACCAATGTAGGCTTCCTTTGTTTAAGAAAGATTTCACAAAAAGTCACCAGAATTCAGTTCCTGCTACCTCTAGGGCAATTTTTACACTGTCTTTATCTATAACCCACATTTTACTGACATCAACAAGAACTACAATAGGTCCATCTGTGCCTTTCATGACTTGCTGCAACCCACTTGTGAACAGTATGGTAGTATAATTTGAAGCAAGTATCCTGGTTGGGTCTTCATATAGTTATGCCCACTACTGTTTTGCAGAACAGACCATCAGATGAAGGTGCTTATACGGCTAACCTGTCTTATACGGTGGAAAAGTATCATATAAGTTAAGTCTTCCAAAGACAACAATTACACTTCTAAAATTGGTGTCTTTGAAGCTAATGACCTATATGTTACTAAGGTACAACCACAGAAGAACTGGAAAAGTATAATAATCTTGTATTTGTAATTATGAATAACCAAAAATATTTTTTTACTTACAATAAATAATCTTGACTTTCTACTAATGCATATTTATTTTCATGAAACCAGAAGTAGGCAGAAATTCTACAGATGTCTTTTGTACTCTCATTTCTCATTTTTCTATATATACATTACTGCTATGTTTAGTTCATAATACACAAATCTAAAATGATTTAGAGTGTGAAAGGGAAAGAGAAGATAAATACAAAAAAGTTTGGCAGGGCATTGTAATCAGTACTTGACTACCTAAGTGATATAAGTACAAATAGTCCTACACAGTAGAGTGTTGCATCTCCAGAGTCATGTGAATCATCATCCAATTGAAGTGGAACTACTACCCCACCTAACCCAAGCCATAGCGCAGAGACACAGCACATCCAAAGAGGATGAATGCTCCCGTGGAAGAAGAAATGGAGTTGCTACTATAATGTTATACATGAGGATCGAGCGTCAGTTGTAAGGACCCTTGCAGAAAAGGATATAATTGGTGAGTGACAAGTTTTCTTATACGCTCTCCCTTACTCTAGCTCCAGATATCTGAACTTTTCATTGGCACTGTCCCATGCAACATGTGTTTGTGTGTGCTGGGTAATTGGATATTACTATACAAACAGTGATGCATTAATCACACTTTTTTTGCACTTTCGATCAGTTAGATTTCCTTACCTATCTTCCAAGGATCAACTTCCAGATTAGCGCACAGGAGAAGGACCGCGCTAATCTGATAGTGAAGGGGGCATTACAGAAGGATAGGTGTGATAATTCTAACATGTTTAGCGAATAGAACATGGACCATGCTAACCTGATAATGCAGAGTGCAATACAGGATGCCAGGCACACAAATAACCGGAGAATCCAGTTAATAATTTAGCACACCTGTGCTAAGGCTAGGAGAGCCAGATGCAGAAAGCGCTGTCGGCTACCCGAGTCAGAGTTAGTGTGCCAGGCATCCTGTAGTGCGCCCTGCACTGTCGAGTTAGCTCAGCCCTTGTTCTCTGTGTTACCCAAGTCAGAATTAGCATGTCTGGCCTCCTGTAGTGCATCCTGCACAGCTGCACTGTCAAATTAGCGTGGTCTTTCTACTGTGCGCTAATCTAAAGGTTGATCCTCTGTAAAGACTCCTGACATGATCCTATAAGAATTGGATTTGGTTTATTGGTTAGAACTGTAACGATAATTGAATTTGACTTGAGAGTGTAACGATCTTTATTGAAAACCACAAAATGCCATAATATGTGCAAACAAGGTAATTTTTGATTCATTACCTAAGTGATATTCCTAAGTTTCTCCCATATATCCCCTTGAAGTTTAGGTAAAGCCTCACAATGTATTTTAGCAGTGTCTATTAAATGGTGGTAAGAAAAACTCTTTCAAATGGGCTATCAAATTGCCTCTCATTATTTATGTTGCCTGCTTTTCTTGTAATTTAACTCTAAAAACAGAAGCGTTTCCACACCCAAGAGAGGGTGGAGTGCATTACATAGAATATTGAACCTTGAGCCTCCTACAGTGATTGGCTGATATGTACAGTATCCCATTATAACTGTCCCGGACGCAGTAAAGGAAGTAAGAAAATTTTCAAGAGGGTTTTTAAAGAGATTTGTCCTAGTAATACAAAACAATGCATATTTTACAATTAAAATTACATGATTTAAATGTTTTTAAAACATTTAAGGCCAGATTACAAGTGAAACAGTATTTAACGCTCTCATATGAACTCCACTAGAAGCTTTTTGCGCATGTCAGGTAGCACTCGTATTACAACTTGAATGTAAAAAGTTTTCGCTTGCGTGCTAACCTATGCGCACAAAAAGCTGAACTTCGAAGAACGCAAAAGTATTAACGTATTTAATGGAGCAAAAAAAGTAGGGAAAACCTAACACCCTAATCTCGCGCTATCCCAACATGAAAAACATAATTTGTGCTTACCTGATAAATTCAATATATTCCATAGTGGTGAGAATACATAATTTATTACTCCTGAGAACTAATACCCAAGCTGTGGAGTCCACAAGTATTAACATAAAGAAAGAGATTTAAAAACATATTTTTTCACTGAGAAATTAAATCCCCAACCCAAATAAAAAATGTTCTTATTTTTTTTTTAATGCACTTAAAATAAATCAAACAGGCAAAAAAATCAAAGTGAGTCAACTTTCCTACCAAAGGCTGCTTCAGAGGAAGCAAAAACATCAAAATGGTAGAATTTTTTAAAAGTATGCAAAGTAGACCAAGTAGCTGCCTTGCAAATCTTGTCCGTGGAAGTCTCATTTTTGAAGGCTCAAGAAGTGGTAACTGACCTAGTAGAATGAACAGTAATCTGCAGTGGTGGAGGCCTCCAAATAAGCTTTGTGAATCAAAAGTTTTAACCAAAAAGTCAGCAGAAACTTTCTAACCCTTCCAAAGACCCGAAAAATGAATTAACAAACAAGAAGTTTGTCTAAAGTCCATAGTAGCATCAGTGTAATATTTAAATGAATAACAACATCAAAAGAATGTAAAGACCTCACTGAAGCAATTTTAGGATTAGGACACAAAGAAGGAACAACAATCTCTCTGCTAATGTTCTCTAAAGAAACAACCTTAGGCAAAAAGTCAAAAGTAGTCAGTAAAACTGCCTTATCCTGATGAAAAATTAGATACGGAGGATCACAAGAAAGAGCAGATAACTCAGAAACTCTTCTAACAGAAGAAATATCCAAAAGAATTAACACTTTCTAAGAAGGTAATTTAATATCCATCGTATGCATAGGTTCAAAAGGGCGAGTGTACAAAGCCTTTAACACCAAGTTAAGATTCCATGGAGGAGAAATTGGCTTGATTACAGGTTTAATCTGGACCAGAGCCTGAACAAAATTATGAATATCAGGAAAGGAAGATTAGCAATCTTTCTGTGGAACAGACTTGAAAGTGTATAAATTTGCCCCTTCAGAGAATTGGCAGGTAAGCCCTTATCCAGACCATCCTGCAAGAATGGCAAAATCCTGGGAATTCCGAAAGAATGCCAGGAAAAACCATGATCTATACACCAAGAAATGAAGGCCTTCCAGACCTTATGATAGATTCTTCTAATTACAGGCTTACAAGTCTGAATCAAGGTTTCAATTACATAATAAGAGAAACTCCTATGTCTAAGTACTAAACGTCCAATTTCCATGCCATCAAGTTCCTAGACTTGAGATCTGGATGAAAAAAAACAAAATGTATGCTTACCTGATAAATTTATTTCTTTCCGGATATAGTGAGTAATTACTGTTGGGAATATCACTCCTGGCCAGCAGGAGGAGGCAAAGAGCACCACAGTTAAATTGCTAAGTATCACTCCCCTACCCACAACCCCAGTCATTCGACCGAAGGGAAATGGAGAAAAAGGAGTAACACAAGGTGTAGAGGTGCCTGAGGTTATAGTCAAAAGAACAACTGTCTTAAAATAGAGGGTGGGGCCGTGGACTCACAATATCCAGAAATAAATTTATCAGGTAAGCATACATTTTGTTTTTCTTTCCTAAGATATGGTGAGTCCATGGCTTGAGTAATTACTTTTGGGAACCAATACCCAAGCTAGAGGACACAGACAGGCAGTCCTACACAGAAGGCGCCACTGCTTGAAGAACCTTTCTCCCAAAAGAAGCCTCAGCTGAAGCAAAAGTATCAAATTTGGAAAATTTGAAAAAAGTATGTAGAGAAGACCAAGTTGCAGCCTTGCAAACTTGTTCCACAAAAGCTTAATTTTTGAAAGCCCAAGAAGAGGAAACAGCTCTTGTGAAATGAGCCGTAATTCTCTCAGGAGGTTGCTCTCCTGCAATCTCATAAGCCAAACAAATTATATTTTGTAACCCAAAAGAAAGAGTAGTAGCAGTAGTTTTCTGACCTTTACATTTCCCAGAAAAACAGATAAAGAGGGCAGAGGACTGGAGAAAATCCTTAGTCGCCTGTAAGTAGAATTTAAGAGCACGTACAACATCCAAATTGTGTAACAAACGTTCTTTGGAAGAAGAAGGATTAGGACACGAGAGGGAACAACAATTTCCTGATTGATATTTCTATTAGAAACAACCTTAGGAAGGAAACCTAACTTAATGCAAATAACCGCATTATCGGCATGAAAAATAAGATAAGGGGAATCACACTGCAGAGCTGAGAGTTCTGAGACTCTTCGAGCAGAAGAGATAGCAACAAGAAACAAAACCTTTAACAACTTAGGGGCATATTTATCAATGTGCGAGCGGACATGATAGTAAGCGTATCATGTCCGCTACACATTGATAAATGCTGACAGCATACGCTGTCGGCATTTATCATTGCACCAGCAGTTCTTGTGAACTGCTGGTGCAATGCCGCTCCCTGCAGATTCACGGCCAATTGGCCGCTAGCAGGGGGTGTCAGTCAACCCAATTGTATTTGATCGGGTTGATTTCTGTCCGCGGCCTCAGAGCAGGTCTTTAGATCCCTGCTTCATAACTACTGTTTCCGGCCCCTTAATGTCTATGGAATGCAATGGCTCAAACGGAGCCAGTTTTAAAACTTTAAGAACAAGGTTAAGGCTCCAAGGAGGAGGAACAGACTTTAAGACAGGCCTGATTTTGACCAAGGCCTGACAAAAAGATTGCACATCTTGCACATTCGCCAAATGTTTATATTATATAGTAAAATTGATAAAGCAGAAATCTGACCCTTCAGGGTACTGACTGACAATCCCTTCTCCAGGCCTTCTTGAAGAAAAGATACAATTCTAGGAATTCTAATTCTACTCCAAGAGTAGCACTTGGATTCACACCAATCAAGATATTTACGCCATATCTTATGGTAAATCTTTCTAGTAACAGGCTTGCGAGCCTGAATCATGGTCTCAATGACCGACTTAGAAAAACCACGCTTAGACAGAATTAAGCGTTCAATCTCCAAGCAGTCAGCTTCAGAGAAACGAGATTTGGATGAAGGAAGGAACCCTGAATCAGGAGGTCCTTCCTCAGAGGTAGTCTCCAAGGTGAGAGAGATGACATCTCCACTAGTTCTGCAAACCTGATCCTGCGAGGACACGAAGGGGGTTTTAAAATCATCGACGCCCTCTCCTGTTTGATACAAGCAATGGCTCGTGGAGGGAGAAAAAACAGAGGAAAAACAGGTATGCCAACCTGAAAACCCAAGGAACCGCCAGAGCATCTATCAGAATGGCCTGCAGATCTCTAGACCTTGAACCCTACCTTGGAAGCTTGGCGTTCTGATGGGAGGCCATCAGATCTAACTCCGGCACCCCCCATTTGCGGACTAAGCTGGAAAACACCTCTGGATGGAGTTCCCACTCCCCGGGATGAAAAGTCTGTCTGCTTAGGAAATCCGCTTCCCAGTTCTCTACTCCTGGAATGTGGATGGCAGATAGACAGCAATTGTGGGTCCTTTATAGCTAAGGAACTCCGAGTTCCTCCCTGGTGATTGATGTAAGCCACAGAGCTTATGTTGTCTGACTGGAACCTGATAAACTGGGCTGAGGACAACTGAGGCCAAGCCAATAGAGCATTGTAAATCCCCCTCAACTCCAAGATGTTGATGGGAAGAGCAGACTCCTCCCAAGTCCAAAGGCCCTGAGCTTTTAACGAGTACTAGACTGCTCCCCAGCCCAGCAGGCTGGCGTCTGTGGTCATGATCACCCAGGAAGTTCTCCAAAAGCATGTGCCCCGAGACAGATGTTCCTGAGAAATCCACCATGGGAGAGAATCCCTTGACAACTGATTTAACTCTATTCTCTGAGATAGATCCGCATGGTCGCCATTCCATTGTCTGAGCATGTACAACTGGACAGCTCTCAAATGGAATCGAGCAAAAGGAATTATGTCCATGGAAGCCACCATCAGATCGATTACCTCCATACATTGAGCCACTGAAGGATGAGCAGTAGCCTGAAGAGAGAGGCAAGAAGAAATTTTGTTGTTTTTCCTGACCTCTGTCAGAAAATTCTTCAATAGAGAATCTATTATTGTCCCTAAGAACATTACTCTTGTAGCAGGGGAATGGGAGCTTTTTTTCCAGATTCACATTCCATCCGTGGGAACGAAGAAAAGACAACAATATCTTTGTGTGAGATTTTGCTTGTTGAAAAGATGGTGCCTGAACCAATATGTCGTCCAGGTAGGGTGCCACAGCAAATCCACAAGAACGGATGACTGCCAAAAGAGCCCCCAGAACCTTTGACAAAATTCTGGGAGCTGTGGCTAGAACAAATGGAAGGGCTACAAACTGGAAATGTTTGTCCAGAAAGGCAAATCTCAGGAATCTGTGAATAGAAGCATGAAGATACGCATCCTTTAGGTCTATGGTTGTCATAAACTGTCCCTCTTTTACTAAAGGAAGAATGGAGCGTATAGTCTCCATCTTTAAGGATGGAACTTTGAGAAACTTGTTTAGACACTTCAAGTCTAGAATGGGACGGAAAGTTCCCTCTTTTTTGGAAACCACAAATAGGTTGGAGTAGAACCCGAGACCCTGGTCCTGAACTGGAACTTGAACTATCACTCCCAGGGAGAAAAGATGTTGTATACATTTCAAGAACGCCTCTCTCTTTATCTGGTCTGCAAATAATTTTGAGAGAATGAATCTGCCTCTGCGAGGAAAAGTCTTGAATTCCAATTTGTAACCCTGGGATACTATGTCCACAGTCCAGGGATCTGGGACATCTTGTATCCAGGCTTGAGAGAACAGAGAAAGTCTGCTCCCCATCTGATCCGATCCCGGATCTGGGGCAAACCCTTCATGCTGATTTGGAATCAGCTGTGGGTTTCTTTGTTTCCCCTTGTTCCAAGACTGATTGGTTTTCCAAGAAGACTTGGATTGATCCTGCTTGGAAGAAGAAGGGGAAGGCTTTACTCTAAATTTACGAAAGGAATGAAAATTACTCTGAAGTCCTTTAGGCCTATTCTTCCTATCTTGGAGGTAGAAAAGACCCCTTTCCACCCATTATATCAGAAATAATTTCTGCCAAACCGGGTCCAAACAAGGTTTTGCCCTTGTAAGGAATCGCCAGAAGCTTGACTTTAGAGGAAACGCCTGCAGACCAGGATTTCAACCATACCGCCCTGCGGGCTAGGACAGCAAGACTAGAAGTTTTAGCTCCTAGTCTAACAACCTGTAAAATGGCATCTGCAATAAAGGAATTGACCAACTTAAGAGCTTTAATCCTATCCTGAATTTCATCCAAGGAAGTCTCTACTTAAAGACAATCAGACAAGGTGTCAAACCAATAAGATGCTGCACTAGTCATGGTGGCAATACACACCGCAGGTTGCCATTGGAGACCTTGATGAACATAAATCTTTTTCAAATAAGCCTCCAGCTTCTTGTCCATTGGATCCTTAAAAGAGCAGCTATCCTCAATAGGAATAGTTGTTCTCTTAGCCAGAGTGGAAATGGCCCCTTTAACTTTGGGTACAGTATACCAAGGGTCTTTAATGGAGTCCTCGACAGGAAACATTTTCTTAAAAATTTTAGACGGGGAAAAAGACACCCCTGGATTCTCCCATTCCTGTGAGATAATCTCCCTAGCACGGTCCGGCACAGGAAAAACCTCTGAAGTGGAAGGTTCATCAAAGAAACTATTATGTTTACTAGATTTCTTAGGAGTGACAACGATAGGGGTATCAGAGTCATCTAAAGTAGCTTAAACCTCCTTTAACAATACACAAAGGTGTTCAAGCTTAAATCTGAAGGATACCACCTCAGTCTCAGAAGAAGGAATTATACTGTCCGAATCTGAGATTTCACCCTCAGAAAGTCCAGATGTATCTTCCTCATCAGACATATGAGAAAGGGCAACTTGGGAAGTAGAACTGAGGACAGGCACCTTACTTTCCTCTTGCATTTTCCCTGTAATCTGGGAATGGCAGCTAATGCTGCAGATACCACTGAAGATACCTGGGCAGCAATTTCTGCTCTTAAATTAACTCCACTAGGAGTTATAGAGGAACCACAGGGCACTGCATGTGATGCAATTGCGGATTGGGATGTAGCAGGAGAAATCTGAGGTATTATTTTAACAGCATCATCCTGAGAGACATTAGGCTAAAAATAATTACCTTTATTTTGCAAGGTTTTCTTGACACATGAAGAACAAAATTGCATAGGAGCTGCAATTTGTGCATCTAAACATAATAAGCATGGATTCATGAGAGCAGGCTCTTGCTCCATATCAGACATGTTGTGAAACAGTAAATAAACTTGTACAGATAAGTTTCAAAGATTTTAATATTCAATTAAAATAAGCTAAGGAAAAAAATATACTTTACATTTTATCCCAAATTAGGATCGATCCCCAGCTAAAATTATGTGAGAAAAGTTAAGTAAAAACATTTAATAAACATCAAATAAAATTTTAAAATACCCCTCAAACAACCCCTTATGAATTAAAGTCGGTCATGTGACCGCAACTGCCGAGCTCAAATTACTACTGCTACACAGAGAGGCACTAGAAATAGCTTCCTAGCACAATGAGTACCAGAATAACCGTTTTTTCTCTTGTTAAGTGTATCCAGTCCACGGATCATCCATTACTTATGGGATATTAACTCCTCCCCAACAGGAAGTGCAAGAGGATTCACCCAGCAGAGCTGCTATATAGCTCCTCCCCTAACTGCCATTACCAGTCATTCTCTTGCACCCAACGAATAGATAGGATGTGTGAGAGGACTGTGGTGATTATACTTAGTTTCATACCTTCAATCAAAAGTTTGTTATTTTATAATAGCACCGGAGTGTGTTATTCCTTCTCTGGTAGAATTTGAAGAAGAATCTACCTGAGTTTTTCTATGATTTTAGCCGGAGTAGTTAAGATCATATTGCTGTTTCTCGGCCATCTGAGGAGAGGTAAACTTCAGATCAGGGGACAGCGGGCAGATTAATCTGCAAAGAGGTATGTAGCAGCTTATTATTTTCTGACAATGGAATTGATGAGAAAATTCTGCCATACCGATATAATGTAAACTCAGCCTTAAATGCAGTAGCAGCAACTGGTATCAGGCTGTCATGTATGTATATTTTACACTTCAGTATTCTGGGGAATGGCACTTCACTGGAATTATACTGTATGCATAAAACTTTAGCCTAATTTGCAGGGACTAGCAACAGGCTTTTTAATAACACTCAATTTATTAATGTTAAACGTTTTTTGCTGGCATGTAAAATAGTTTAATTTTCTGAGGTACTGGGTGAAAAAAATGTTTTGGGCACTATTTTTTTCCACTTGGCAGTCGTTTTATTTAATTTATGACAGTTTACTGATCTCTCTCACTGTTATGTGTGAGGGGGAGGGACCTTTTTTGGTGCTTTTGCTACGCATCAAAAAATTCAGTCAGAAGTTTATTGTCTTCCCTGCATGATCCGGTTCATCTCTACAGAACTCAGGGGTCTTCAAAACTTGTTTTGAGGGAGGTAATCACTCACAGCAGAGCTGTGAGATTGTAGTTGACTGATAAAAAAAAACGTTTATTTCTGTATTTTTTTTTTTTACAAAGATTTGATGCTATAACTTTTCAGTTTATTAATTTTCAACTGTCATAACTTTTTCTGTGCTTCTTATAGGCACAGTACGTTTTCATATTATAGTAAATTACTTGAAAAGTATTTCCAAGTTGCTAGTTTATTTGCTAGTGTGTTAAACATGTCTGATTCAGAGGAAGATATCTGTGCTATATGTGCTAAAGCCAAAGTGGAGCCCAATAGAAATTTATGTACTAACTGTATTGATGCTACTTTAAATAAAAGTCAATCTGTACAAATTGAACATATTTCACCAAACAACGAGGGGAGAGTTATGCCGACTAACTCGCCTCACGTGTCAATAATTTTAAAATACCCCTCAAACAACCCCTTATGAATTAAAGTCGGTCATGTGACCGCAACTGCCGAGCTCAAATTACTACTGCTACACAGAGAGGCACTAGAAATAGCTTCCTGGCACAATGAGTACCAGAATAACCGTTTTTTCAAATGGGACAGTTGAAAATGTTGCATCGTTTTATTTTAAAGCAAAGGGGAAATTAATGAGCTGCTGAAATAGAAAATTCAGCCTTACTTTCAGTTTAAACTTGAATTGTTTTATCAAGTAAATATGTGTCAGAAAATGAAGCATAATAAAAACATTTTACCCTTTCTTTTTAAAAGAGTTTAAATGTTAGTCTCACACATGCTACAGTGTCTGACTTCATGCCCCAGTGTAACCCATACAACAGGATTATCTATGTCTCAATAAAAAAGCAGTGTCTTTTAATTTGTTAAGTGCATGGTCTCCCCCACTGGAAGAAAAAGCACTTACCTGCTCCGCTGTCCGGCATGTAGACAGGTATGAGAAGACACAGTTCTTCACAGAGACCTTTGAAGAACAGAGTAGCCAATTTTGGCTTTCTAAACTAGGGCAGCAATTGTTAGGAAAACAGAGAAAGTACCTCTTTACAAGTTCCTAACTGCTTTAAAGCCACCACTACCTGACTGCAAGGAATGACGTGGAATACGGCTATACCCCAAAAACATGCTTGTAGATGAAATCTAAATTTTTCTTCAGACACCTAAACTTCAACTCCTCCATGCACCGAAAGCAAAGAGAATGACAGTGGGTTGTGGGTAGGGGAGTGATACTTAGCAGTTTAACTGTGGTACTCTTTGCCTCCTCCTGCTGGCCAGGAGTGATATTTCCAACAGTAATTACTCAAGCTGTGAACTCACAATATCTTAGGAAGGAAACAGACCTTGAGACAGAAGGTCTGACCACTGAGGCAAAGGCCAAGGAAGGCAGCTGGACATATGAACCAGATCCGCAAATCAAATCTGGAGAGGCCATGCTGGGGCAATAAAGGTTAAAGACAACTTTTCTAGTCTAATTTTGGAAATTTCTCTGGGAAGAAATACCAGCAGATGAAAAAGATAAGCGAGCTGAAAAGACCAAGGGACTACTAGAGCATCCACTAACTCTGCCTGAGGATCCCTGGACCTCGCAAAGCACCTGTGAAGTTTGTTGTTCTTCAAGAGAATGCAATGTGACATTTTAGAAAAACGGTCAACCACCATAAGGATAACAGTATTGCCATTGGAAACAGGGAGTTCGACAATGAAGTCCATTGAAAGATGTGTCCAAGGACGCTCACCATTAGCAATAGGTTGAGGAAGACCCACAGGAAGATGTTGAGGAGTCTTATTCTGTGCACAAACTGAGCAGGAGGCAACATACGCAGCAACATCAGAACGAAGAGCTGGCCACCAGAATTGTCGAGTGACAGACCAAATCATTTGGTTCTTGCCTGGGTGACCTGCGGCTTTAGGACAGTGGTAAGTGTGCAAAAGTTTAACTCGAAGATTCTCAGGAACAAAACACTTACCACTAGGTTTCTCAGGAGGTGCATTGGTTTGTGCAGCCAGGATCTCCTCCCCCAAGGGAGAAGTCAAATTAGTACATATGGTAGCCAAAATAGGGTCAGGATATATAACTGGAGTAGGTACAGATTCCTCCTTGGACAAAGGCAAAAATTGTCGAGAGAGGGCATCAACCGTAACATTCTTACTACCAGGCAGGTAGGAGACCACATAATTAAACCGAGACAAAAATAGCGCCCATCTGACCTGTCGGTACAACAAACGATTTGCTTCAGATAGATAAGTTAAATTATTGTTGTCAGTAAGAATGAGCACTGGCACGCTGTTAACCTTGAGAAGATGTCTCCATTCCTTGAGTGCCAAAATTATGGCCAGTAATTCCCTGTCGCCAATTTCATAATTGCACTCCACTTGAGACAATTTCTTAGAAAAGAAACCACACGGATGCAGGGAACCATCAGGCGTAGGACATTGAGACAAGAGGGCACCTACTCCAGTCTCAGACGCATCAACCTCAAGAACGAAAGGCAGGACAGGGTTAGGATGAGCTAGAACTGGAGCGGCAGCAAAGGCAGTCTTAAGACTATCAAAGGCCTTAATGGCAGTAGGTGACCAATGGAGTGGATCATTCTCTTTACGGGTCATGTCTGTGAAAGGTTTGATCAAGGAAAAAAAGTTTTTAATAAACTTTCTATAGTAATTGGCGAACCCCCAAAAAATGTTGAATAGACCGAAGACCAACTGGGCAAGGCCACTGCAGAACTGCAGGTAACTTGTCAGGATCCATGGAGAACCCTGCAACAGAGATAACATAACCTAGGAAGTTTACTTGAGTCTGATAGAACTCACATTTCTCGAGTTTACAAAACAGGCCGTTCTCACGTAGTCTCTGAAGAACCCGGGTAACATCAGAACGATGAGCCTCAAGTGTGGGTGAGTGTATGAGGATGTCGTCTAAGTACACCACAACACACTGTTGCAGCATATCTCATAGGACATCATTAATAAATTCCTGGAAAACAGCAGGAGCATTACATAGGCCAAAGGGCATTACAAGATACTCATAATGCCCGCTCCTAGTGTTAAATGCTGTTTTCCATTTGTGGCTCTCCTTGATCCTAACGAGATTGTACGCTCCTCTCAAATCAAGTTTAATAAAGACTGTATCGCCCTTTAGGCGGTCAAAGAGTTCCGTAATGAGCGGAATAGGGTAAGCATTCTTAATGGTAAGACGATTAAGACCCCTATAATCGATACATGGTCTTAACTCGCCACCCTTTTTCTTCACAAAGAAGAAGCCAGCCCCTGCAGGAGAGCAGGATTTGCGGATGATCCCCCACGACAGAGCATCGGCATAGCACAATTCTCTGCAACAGACAGAGGGTAAACCCGACCCGAGGAGGAATGGCTCCGGGTTGCAGGTCTATGGCACAATTTTAAGACCGGTAAGGAGGCAACGTACCGGCACGCACCTTGTCAAAAACATCTAGGAACTCCCGGTACTCCTCTGGCCATTGAGATACCGAAGACATGCACAAGACTTTAACTGGTTTCGGAAGACAAGTGGAAATACATTGTGGAGACCACAACAAAATTTCGGACCTGCGCCAGTCAAGACTGGGATTGTGCTTTTGGAGCCAGGGATAACCCAGAATAACTGGAAAATGCTGAGGAGTTTATCACCAGGAACTGGAGGGTTTCAAAATGGAGAGACCCAACAGCCATGGATAACGCAGCAGTTTTGTGAGTAACGTGTGTGGGCTGAAGAGGCCTGCCATCAATGGCCTCAATAGCAAGTGGAACGGACCGAGGCGAAACAGGAATGGAGTGCTTTGATACAAAAGCACTGTCAATGAAATAGCCCGCAGCACCAGAGTCAACAAGAGCCTGGGTGACTATGGAGGAGTCCACCCAGGAAAGGACAACCGTGACCAACGGTTTCTCCTTTAGCAGTTCCGGGGACAAGGATAAATCACCCAAGGTCTGCCCCAACAGGACCTTAGGTGTGAGTGTTTCCCAGCCGTGTAGGACAAGACTTCAAAAGGTGGCCCTGTAACCCACAATAGAGGCAGAGCCCCTCCCTCCTCCTAAAGGCCCTCTACGCCGGGGAGAGACGTGTGAATCCCAACTGCATCGGCTCAGCAGTACCTGGTGATTCAGGACCAGGAGGCATGGGAGGAGAGGGAGGCATAGGTGGGAATGAACACTTAAGAGACAATAGAACAGGAGGGACTCTCACTTAGTCTGATGTCAATACGGATAAAAAAAAGACACCAATGCCTCGAGATCTTCTGGTAAATCTCTGGCAACAACTTCGTCTTTAGTCGCATCAGAGAGCCCATGAAAGAAGGCGGCAACAAGGGCTTAATTGGTCCAACCTACCTCTGCTGCAAGCATGAGTCGTTTAGCAGCAGAGGAGGAGCAAGCCGAAACATCAAATACCCTTCGAAAGGAGGCCACAAATTCAGGGCAATTTGAAATCACAGGTTTATTAGTCTCCCACAAACAATTAGCCCAGGTAAGATCTGTGTCAGAGATGAGAAATCCCACCTCAGCTCTGTCAGAGGGAAATGCCTGAGGTAACATCTCAAAGTAAATGCCCACCTGGTTCAAAAACCCTCTGCACTGATTAGGATCGCCTCCATATTGCTGAGGTAGAGGTGCAGAACTGGACATGCTCCTGGTAGGACTAGGTACAGCAGTGGAAACAGGAGCAGCCATAACTTGCGGGACACTTTGATCCAAGTGTGCAGTGCGAGTCAGCAGGGCTAGTACAAATTGAGCCAAGCGGTGATCCTATTCATCCATCCTGAAAATTATGGCAGGTAAAAGTGGATTATTAGCACCATCAGGATTCATGGCCCTTGTGTAATGTCAGGGTGCCAGGAATCAGACTGAGACGAGAAGTGCAAAAATAATCACACCTTTATTAATAGCAAAAAAATAATAAGTCCACAAGTCATATAACAAGCCAGGAATCAAAACCAGAGCTGGTAGTCAAACGAGCCAAGTCAGGAACCAAAGCGAATAGTCAGACGAGCCGAGTCAGGAGCCAAAACGAGTAGTCAGATGAGCCGGAATCAGGAACAAGGAGAACAGCAGACTCAGGAACAAGCCAGGGATCAGGAACCAAGAGGGACGTCAGACAGCCAGGTAATACATAGGAGCTCTCACAAACAGGTCTGAGACAACGCAAGGGCAAAGCATACTAAATAGAGGCCCTTTAAATAATAAGTGATGACATCACAATTCTGAGACTGCATCCTGTCTCACACAGATGATGTACATCAATCTGGCCATAAAAGGAAGTGCAGGAAATGAGCAGCATCACACAGTATGCACCAGAGTCAGCAAGAGAGGTGAGTAAAATGGCTGCCAGCAGCACATGACAAACAAGGCAGGGAAAAAACCCTGAAAATATTATAGAATCTAAATCAGAGCTAATGTTTTCTTTTACTTGTAATGAAAAAGACAATAATCTGGATTTAGACATTATCGGCTAGATTCCAAGTTTTGCGGTAAGAGGGGTGCGTTGCTAACTTGCACGTTATTCTCACCGCTCACTTTCCTACAGCGCTGGTATTACAGGTTTTTTATAAACCCAGCGTTAACAGACAAGAAGTGAGCGTAGAGCAAAATTGTGCTACATACCGCACTCCAATACCAGCGCTGCTTAAGTCAGTTAAGTTAGTGCTCGTGCACTATTTCCCCATAGACATCAATGGGGAGAGCCGGCTGAGAAAAAGTCTAACACCTGCAATAAAGCAGCGTAAAGTTCAGTAGCTCCCAATGGGGAAACTAAATTTATGTTTACACCTAACACCCTAACATGAAGTCTAAACACCCCTAATCTGCCACCCCCGACATCGCCGGCACCTACATTATACTGATTAACCCCTAATCTGCCACTCCGGACATCGCCGCAACTATAATAAACATATTAACCCCTAAACCGCCGCAACTCCCGCATCGCAAACACTAGTCAAATATTATTAACCCCTAATCTGCCGCCCCTAACATTGCCGCCACCTACCTACAATTATTAACCCCTAACATCGCCGCCACCTAAATACATTTATTAACCCCTAATCTGCCGCCCCAATACTAAATTTATTAACTCCTAAATCAAAGTCTAACCCTAACACCCCCTAACTTAAATATAATTAAAATAAATCTAAATAAAACCTACTATTAATAACTAAATAATTCCTATTAAAAACTAAATACTTACCTGTAAAATAAACCCTAACCTAGCTACAATATTACTAATAGTTACATTGTATCTATCTTAGGGTTTATTTTTATTTTACAGGCAAGTTTGTATTTATTTTAACTAGATAGAATAGTTATTAAATAGTTATTAACTATTTAATAACTACCTAGCTAAAATAAATACAAATTTACCTGTAAAATAAAACCTAACCTAAGTTATACTAACGTAGACAAGTGGTTGTTCCACTGGCTTGTGAGTATTCGTGCTGCTATCGGTGACTGAAAGAAATCAAGAAATTAACTCTCACCTCTGTTCGTCTCATCCATCTTACCCCTCCCGTTGGGTTTCTCCTCTCTATCCCTCCGCTCTGTGGCGGTTGCGGGATTCTTCCGATGGCGTCTGACGTCACTCCCTCGTGACTGATCCTGACCAATGGGGGGCAGACTTAGCGAACAGTGGTCCAGGCAACTGTCAGTTTACACCGGTCTTGGCAGCAGAAGAAATTGCAAGTAAATGCCCGTAGCTCCCTTGGGCAAACCCGGGCCAAACGCCCTGTAGCAGCACACAAAAGGCCCTCTCCTTGCCCGGAATTTTCAAAAATATACAAGAATTGCCGCTTGGGTAAAAATGTGAAAGCTTTATTCAATCAATTAAAATCCTTATTGCTAACGTGCAGTAAACTTTAAATAGAAACGATTCGTCACAGAATTAGGCCAGTCTTACGCGTTTCGGCTCTTATGCCTTATTCATAGACTATGTAGTCTATTCCTGGCACCCTGACATTACGCAAAGGCCATGAATCCTGATGGTGCTAATAATCCACCTTTAATCTAATCTTCCTGACATTCACTGTTTTGTTCAGGCTTTGGTTTATATCAATTTTCCAAAGAACAGTGAGCAGCACTCCAAGAAAGATCTCCCACGCAGCGGTACTCAGCCCAATCTGAAAAACACAGCCGTCTTAATGCTACCGCAACTGTACGCCAAGGGGGATGGTCTCAGGAAGATGATGTCACCGTTGCTTGTCCAGTACAAAAGCGCTCCATCAATGCCAGACATGAATATATAACACATCAATGCCAGACATGAATATATAACACATCAAGAAAAAAAGGTCAAACATGTTTCATGGTTATCACATATAGTACTTCATCAGTGACCAAACTCACTGATGAAGTACTATATGTGATAACCACAAAACATGTTTGACCTTTTTTCTTGATGTACTCTGTCACTTTGGGTGCACATTAAATTTTGGCATTTTGGCATTTTACCAAGAGTCTGCTGAGTCTTTTTGAATATCCGGGTGCTGCTCCTTGTTTGTATTATACATTTGGTTCATATCAAGCCTGTTATTAAATCAATTTCTCCTCCTTGGAATCTTAATTTGGTTTTAAAGACTTTGCAGGCTCCTCCGTTTGAGCTTATGGGGCCTATCTATCAAGCTCCGAATGGAATGCCCCGTGTTTCTAGCTATTGTGAGCTGCTGGTGCAATGTTAAATGCGGAGAGCGTATTGCTCTCCGCATTTAGCGAGGTCTTGCAGACCTGATCCGCACTGTCGGATCAGGTCCGCAAGACCTTTGATAAATAAGGGCCTATGCATTCTCTGGATCTTGGAAAGTATTGTTCCTTTCGGTTATCTCTTCAGCTAGAAGAGTTTCTGAATTGTCTGCTCTCTTGTGAGTCCCCTTTTCTGATTTTTCATCAGGATAAGGCTGTTTTGCGGACTTCGTTTAAATTTCTTCTTTAGGTTGTGAATTCTAACAACATTAGTAGGGAAATTGTTGTTCCTTCCTTGTGTCCTAATCCTAAGAATACTCTTGAAAGATCTTTACATTCTTTGGATGTTGTAAGAGCTTTAAAATATTATGTTGAAGCTACTAAAGATTTCAGGAAGACTTCTAGTCTATTTGTTGTTTTTTCTGGTGCTTGGAAAGGTCAGAAAGCCTCTGCCATTTCTTTGGCATCTTGGTTAAAGCTTTTGATTCACAAAGCTTATTTGGAGGCGGGACAGAGAATTACAGCTCATTCTACTAGATCAGTCGCCACTTGGGCTTGTAAGAATGAAGCTTCGGTTGATCAGATTTGCAAAGCAGCAACTTGGTCTACTTTGCATACATTTACTAAATTTTACCATTTTGATGTATTTGCTTCTTCTGAAGCAGTCTTTGGTAGAAAAGTTCTTCAGGCAGCTGTCTCAGTTTGATTCTTCTGCTTATGATTTAAATTTTTTCCTTGAAATTTATGTGACTTTTTTTTGTGGATTTAATTTTTTCAGTGGTAATAGCTGTTTCTATTTTATCCCTCCCTTTCTAGTGACTCTTCTGTGGTCTTCTACATCTTGGGTATTTCTATCCCATACGTCATTAGCTCATGGACTCTTGCCAATTACATGAAAGAAAACATAGTTTATGTAAGAACTTACCTGATAAATTAATTTATTTTATATTGACAAGAGCCCATGAGGCCCACCCTTTTTTGGTGGTTATGATTTTGGTATAAAAGCACAATTATATTTCCAGTTCCTCTTTTTGTATGCTTTTTTACTTCTTATTTTATCACCCCACTATTTGGCTATTCGTTAAAATGAATTGTGGGTGTGGTGAGGGGTGTATTTATAGGCATTTTGAGGTTTGGGAGACTTTGCTGCTCCTGGTAGGATTGTATATCCCATACGTCACTAGCTCATGGACTCTTGCCAATATGAAAGAAATTAATTTATCAGTTAAGTTCTTACATAAATTATGTTTTTGACATACCTGTCCAATCAGTAGAAAACATTACCATTCTTGGTAGTTACATTTCAGATATTGTTGCGGTGACTATATCCCCCATTTCTTGAATATGCTCACTGTGAGAAACCATTCCATATTGAGGCACTTGCAAATTGCAGAATGTTGTTAGTAGGGTTGCACCAATACTAGTATCGGTATCGGTATCGGTACCGATACCAAGTACTTGCATGAGTACTTGTACTCGTGCAAATGCACCGATACTTAAACCGATACCTCCACTTGCTACCCATATGCTATCTTGTGGTGTTTTTTTCAAACTGCATGTTCCCATTTCATTTAAAGCTGGAGTGGAGACTAAACTAAAAATTGTTTACTACTGTTCTACCAATACAAATTGCTCTTATTTGTATTATTGTAGGAGAGATCACTGTACTGCGTTCAGACAAACCCCTGAAGTACTGGGCAGTTAATAAACTGAGATTTCCAGCTCTGGCTAAAATGGCCCAAAAATATCTTTCTGCCCCATGCAGTAGTGTGGAAAGTTGAACCTCCTTACTGATAGCAAAAACAGACTTATAGCTGAACATGCAGAGATGCTTCTGTTCTGTTCCTTAAAAAGAACTTGCCACTAACTTTTGAAAAAATATTCTAATTGCTAGATTGCCTTTTATACTGCTACTTCTCATCTTGCACAACTATGGTTAAAACATACTGTACTCTGAGGAACATCTTAGCTTATATAATGGCAGGAAGAGTACTCATAGGAAAAATTAAGTTAATCCCAATGAACACTCATCCTGCAATTATAGGACTAGATTTAGATTACATTTGATTGGTAAGCTTTACCAATGTTCTGTTCACATTTCCAACTCCATAGCCTTTAATGGAGTAGGACGTGTAATGAGAGCATTGGTAAAGCTTGCCAGTCAAATGTAATCTAGCCCATAGTGTTGTTCACCATGATTAAACAGTATTCTGTTCTATTTTTTACTGTATGGCACTTTTGGTTGGTTGCAATTTTATATTTGTTATTTATTGTTGTTGTTAATATATTTTATTTTAATATTTTTATTTCTAAACATGTTCTGTGAACTTTGTGACGAATAAAACCTGTTTTATTATTTCATAATGTTGAGTTACAGTCCTTCATAATTATAAAGAAGGAATCTTAAATAATTAGTCTGTATTGTGCTTGGTAAACTGTCACATGACATAAAAAAAAGTATCGGTAATTGGTATCGGCGAGTATTTGAAAACAAGTATCTGTACTTGTACTCGGTCTTAAAAAAATGGTATCAGTGCAACCCTAGTTGTTAGGTGTTGTCCCTGGAAAGATGTCGCTGTCGCTAACTGAGAGTGTCTCTTGGCCATCGGTTGCTGAGTAATCAGGACTACCACTTTAGCGGTAGTGTTTGATCCATTGCTCTATGTGTGGTAATCTGGGTAGTGGGGCTCTCCACCTTACCCTGTTCGGTTTTGCCGTCTGGGCTATCAATGTGGTTTACTACGTCAGCAGGTGGGAACGCCATTTTAAGCGAGTGTTCAAATGCAGCTCGACATTCATCTAGTAGGTTGCTTATCTCCCAGATGATGTATGCTGCCGAATCCATGTTAACGTTATTCTGCAGTTATCATCACTGAAGGATAAAGCAGCAGGTAGTTGGTGCCTTTCCTCACTCTGGTCTCCACATGTATAAAAACATGGCTGCTCCTAAGATCTTTGACCAGCAAGATAGATGTCAGAGCGAAGGAGTGCCGTCCACGGAGTGTCTTTCCTCTGCAATTTTAAATGGCCAGGCCAACTTAGCTTGCAGTTTCCCAATTATTGGTGCAGTTTACAGATCTGTCGCCAAACTTTTTACAAGCGATATCTCTGTAAAGATGGTGCCCTCAGTGCCAGTTTCTGCTGCCTCATGATCATTTTCAACTGTTATCCAGATAATGGGTGAGAAGGGTGCTCCCAGGCTATCAAAAACGACAGTCCAGGTCCTCGATTAGGGGTTGAAAAAGTAGCTCACAAATATTTCAAAGAATATAACCCCCTAAAAACTATATTTCAGCCCGGAGCTCCTTCACTGTGCGTCTGGTCACTTCGGCAGTCGGCTCCACCCCTCCTAGGAATATCTATTTAAAAATACATAGAACATATTCTGCTATGTGTAGAACATCAAAATGTGAAATATTTACAGTAAATACACAGTATAACACTTTATTAAATATGAATGTTTCATAAATATGTTTTTCCATGTTTTCCAAGTTTTCATCTACCTAACTGCAAAGGTCTAGGAACAACAGAAGAGAGAGACATATCAGGTAAACACATCCAAGGTTTTTTTCCATGCCCCAGCTGCAAGGCATGCAAGAGAGGCTTGAAGATAAAACACTTCCTCTCCCACTATTCCACCAAGAAACACACTATCAGAGATCTGATCAGATGCAGCAACAAGGGAGTTATTTACATAGTGCAGTGCAGCTGCGGTCTCCAGTATGTTGGCCAGACATCTAGGTGCCTTAAAGACAGGATTCGGGAACATCTATTACAAATTGAACATGGCAGCACAGAGACTGCGCTATACAGGCATTTTGCACTTCAACATAAGGGCAATATGAAAGATCTCAGCTTTTATGGGATCCAAAAAGTGAAACCCAATTGGAGGGGAGGAGATTATGAGAAACAACTCCTGATATCAGAGTCAAGATGGATCTTCGAATTAGACTGTCTTTTTCCAAGAGGTCTAAACAACAAGGAAGACCTTTCCCACCTATTGAATCTGAAATAACTGCTATTTCCATATCTTTGAACTTAAGGCCATTAGGAGAAGACACTCTGATGGTCAGGGCACTCTATCCAAACATTAAGATAAGTGCACAGTGTAGGCGCAACTGAGGACAAGTTGCACCCCATATGACCCATTACAGTCAGCATAGCATACAAGCACTATTCTAAGCCTTTTTGCACAGCCCAGGAATTTAACAGTCTGAATGATAGGACTCCTTCTCGTACACTTTCACAAAAACTATTATAGAAGTTCAACTATTGATCTTTTCCAGTAACCCACTATCTCGCATACCGATACTCCCCCTATATCTTCTGGTCTCCATGTCCCCCATATCCGAAATTCGCCCATCCATCTTCTATGTATCCCAAGATATAGCTGTAATTGGGTTGATAGAATAGAAGAAGGAGCTCCAAACGATTTTTGATGTTTTTATTGAACACAGATTTGTTTTTATGGACCACCTATATACAACACCTAAGCACGTGGGAAATTTATCTAATCCCACATTAACTTACACATCATACAATAACCACTTTTATGATGTATACTAAGAATCCTGTAAGACATCTCTTATTACCATTTAGGTTAGCCACGGACGATATTTGAGCCCCAAAATTAATAAATCCCTGAGTGAAGATATAGTGAAACTAAAGACTTCGGGTTTCATTTTATTTGATTTCCGGTTTGGAGGAATACTCACAAACCGGAAACAGAGGATAAGAATAAACATCCGGTTTAGCGGAAGATCCGGTAAGTCCTGGATAGACTCACTTGGTGGAAAACAGCCACAAAAGGGGTTTAGACAATATTATAAACAGACATCTTGTTGATAACTTTGGCCATAATAAATACAAATATACATTAATGCAGGATACATTTTTGTTTTTACGACCAAGGATACCATATCCGTCAGAAATCTGACACTTCCGGTGTAGTACTTCCGGTGTCAATTGCGGTAATTTTTGGCGCCATTTGAAGTAAAATTTGATTGGCCACATACAGACATAAAAGACCCTGCTCACCCATACTATACCATATACTAGTCTTGAGAAAGGCCCAAGCTGTGGGCCGAAACGCGTTGACATTCATATGGTGAGCTATATTTCTTGATTTACCCATACTTTTTGCAGTATTATACTATGTTATGTTTCTCTACCCTTAGGTTTTGAGGACTTCCCAGCATTTTTTTACTGTAATTTTTTGCTTTTGTTTTTGTCTCTACATTTCTTTGCCCTGAGACTGAGGTTTCTGAACTATTTTTCGATTGGAATATTAGGACCCATTGGAGGATAAGAGACATTTTATTGGACTTATGTATTTAAAATATACTTTTGGATAGCTTTTTTCTTGACTGCAATAACGTCATCACTATCTGTTTTGTATGGACATTGATTTGATCACATTTATTTTCTGTATTTATATATCGTTAACGTTTTAACAATTGCCCACTTTTCCTTATATCGTTTATTGAGTCACTAAGTATATATTTTTCACTACACATCTTTATGCTATGTGATTTGTTAAGTGATTTGCATTATTTAATTTTTTGAGACCACATTTTTTACACTAGATTGTGTACACACTAGTTCATTTTTTGATCACATTTTTTGATCACATTTTTTGATCAACTTTGTTTTTTCACAGCGTATCCCTTCTCACATATGATTTTTTGTTCACATATGATATTTTGTTGAGCTGTATCCTTATCTGTTTAAGATTGTATTCCCCATATTTGGTGGATACCACTCCACCAATCTGTTTAATCTGTTTAACTAGTTTTCATATTACCTTATGGAGTAGAGGGTAGCATAGTCTACTAACTTCTACCAATCTCCATTACCATCTTGGGGATATTGTGCCCTTGGAGGGATCGATCCCCTTTGAATTTTATCTAATATTTTAAATTGTTTTACTATATTTTTATGTACCATGGATCCATGTCTATGAGATTTAAATTGTGTTTGTAATAAATTGTATCCTATATTTTATATTCTTTCCCCATTTGTCTTACCACCACGTAAGCTTCTCATCCAATCATAGGAACTTAGCCCTCACTAAAAGGGTTTTATTCGTTCTAGTGTGAATATATTTTCACACACACACACACCAGACCTTGACTTAACTGGCGCTCCTCTCTAAACCTCTCTAACAATAGTATTTCCCCTGTGGGTAGTGGGGGCCCACCTTAGATAGGAGCTATAGGTCCTTTAAGCGCTGTGAGTACAATACATTTTCTGAGATGCTAACTGAGAGTGTCTCTTGGCCATCGGTTGCTGAGTAATCAGGACTACCACTTTAGCGGTAGTGTTTGATCCATTGCTCTATGTGTGGTAATCTGGGTAGTGGGGCTCTCCACCTTACCCTGTTCGGTTTTGCCGTCTGGGCTATCAATGTGGTTTACTACGTCAGCAGGTGGGAACGCCATTTTAAGCGAGTGTTCAAATGCAGCTCGGCATTCATCTAGTAGGTTGCTTATCTCCCTGATGATGTATGCTGCCGAATCCATGTTAACGTTATTCTGCAGTTATCATCACTGAAGGATAAAGCAGCAGGTAGTTGGTGCCTTTCCTCACTCTGGTCTCCACATGTATAAAAACATGGCTGCTCCTAAGATCTTTGACCAGCAAGATAGATGTCAGAGCGAAGGAGTGCCGTCCACGGAGTGTCTTTCCTCTGCAATTTTAAATGGCCAGGCCAACTTAGCTTGCAGTTTCCCAATTATTGGTGCAGTTTACAGGTCTGTCGCCAAACTTTTTACAAGAGATATCTCTGTAAAGATGGTGCCCTCAGTGCCAGTTTCTGCTGCCTCATGATCATTTTCAACTGTTATCCAGATAATGGGTGAGAAGGGTGCTCCCAGGCTATCAAAAACGACAGTCCAGGTCCTCAATTAGGGGTTGAAAAAGTAGCTCACAAATATTTCAAAGAATATAACCCCCTAAAAACTATATTTCAGCCCGGAGCTCCTTCACTGTGCGTCTGGTCACTTCGGCAGTCGGCTCCGCCCCTCCTAGGAATATCTATTTAAAAATACATAGAACATATTCTGCTATGTGTAGAACATCAAAATGTGAAATATTTACAGTAAATACACAGTATAACACTTTATTAAATATGAATGTTTCATAAATATGTTTTTCCATGTTTTCCAAGTTTTCATCTACCTAACTGCAAAGGGTTCCAATGCACATATATATATATATACATACATACATTATATATATATATATATATATATATATATATATATATATATATATATATATATATATATATATATATATATATGTGTCCATAAGTGTATTATGTGTTTATATGTATATATATATGTCTGTACATAAATAATAATAATAAATACATGTGTACACACACATATATACATACATACAGTGCCCTCCATTAATATCGCCACCTTTGGTAAATATGAGCAAAGAGGGCTGTTAAAAATTGTCTTTATTGTTTAAACTTTTAATATTTTGTTAAAAAAATAGACAAAAATATTATGCTCTCATGGTGATGATAAAGTCTTTGGCATACAATTAGTGTACAAAAAACATTGAGGGCTAGATTACAAGTGCGATGCAAATGGTTTTGCCCTAGTGCAATCGCAATTTCGTGAGTCACTTTCATTCCGCTGATATTACAAGTGCTGTGAAATCGCGATTGTGCTATCGCAATCGCCTTTTCCTGCTTCAATCCTTTCTGCAATCTAAGAGCTGTGGTAAACTGGTTTCCGAAAATAAAAAGTTGTACAAGACACAGCAAAAATACATTACAAAGTACACTTACACTCATAAATAATGCTATTAACCCCTAAACTGCCATCCCTCCACATCACAAACACTAAATAATACTATTAACCCTTAAAACGCCATCCCCCACATAGTAAACACTAAATAATACTATGAACACCTAATACACCATCCCCCACATTGTAAAATACCGAAATAACCTATTAACCCCAAAACCGCCACCCCCACATTGCAAATTACCTAAGTAACCAATTAACCCCTAAACTGCCATCCCCCCACATCACGAAATACCTAAATAACCTATTAACCCCTAAACCACCCATCCTCTACATTGCAAATTACCTAAATAACCTTTTAACATTGAAACATACAGCTAGATTACAAGTTTTGCGGTACGGCTTTTAACACTGAAAAATGGCCATTCCAGCATAATGGCCAGGAAAGCATCTTACGAGTCGTGTCGGTATAGCTATACTGCAAGCATTTTAGCCTGTAATGCAACGTCCATTCCGCACTCAAAAAAATGAAGTTTTTGTTTAGGATTTTTATAGCGCCGGTATTACAGGTTGTGCGTTCAGGCTAAAAAGCTTGCGTTACAGCCTTTACCGACCGCCATCTGAGAGCAGTAGTTATGGCTTTTGTGAAACAAAAATGTTTCACAAAACTCATAACTAAACTGTTACAAAGTACACTAACACCCATAAACTACCTATTTAAAAACGTATTAACCCCAATCTGCCGCCCACCCACATCGCAACTATTAAATAAACCTAATAACTCCTAATCTGCCACCCACCCACATCGCCAACACTATTTAAATATATTAACCCCTAATCCGCCACTCCCTGATATCGCCGCCACTAAATAAACCTATTAACCCCTAAACCTCCGACATCGCTGCCACTAAATAAACCCTTTACACCCCTAAACCTCCGGCCTCCCACATCGCCGCCATTGTCTATGTGGGAAAGCGTGCACGAGCACGTCAAAGCAGCCCTTGGATTTTATGCAGTATGGAGCTTAATGCCACTATATAGCATGCACAAGGAGGCTTTTCAGTAACTCGTAATGGCAGTGCTATGTAGAGTTAAATAACACAACTTTTTTGGCATTAGTTTCGCATCCTGTTTGGCGCAAAACTCTTAATCTAGGTGATAGATATTTACGGCAGATAAGAGCCATAGGCCCAGCAAGTCTGCCAGATATTTCCTAAAAGTATAAACTCATCTACTTTGTCGGATAGCCTTATGCTTGTCCCAGGCATTCTTAAAGTCCCCCACAGTGTTTGTCGCTACTACCTCTTGAGGAAGTTTATTCCATGAATCAATCACCCTTTCTGTAAAGAAGCTTCCTCAAATTACTCCTGAATCTACTACCCTTCAGAGATTATGACCCCTTGTTCTTGAATTCTCCTTTTTATGTAAAAATGCTCACTGGCTCAGTTTTACTAAGCCATTTAATATACTTGAAAGCTGTATCATATCACCTCTATCCCTTCTCTCCTCAATGAATATTTAGGTCATTGAGCCTCTCCTGGTACATTTTATTTTTTAGACCATGTACCATTTTGGTAGCCCTCCTTTGCACAGATTCAAGTTTATTTACATCCTTCTGAAGATATGGGGGCCTATTTATCAAGCTTCGTATGGAGCTTGAAGGCCGTGTTTCTGGCGAGCCTTCTAAAGACCGCTGCTCCATAACCTGTCCGCCTGCTCTGAGGAGACGGACAGACATCACCACAATTCAGTGTATTGCTCTCCGCATTCAGCAATGTCTGTCGGACATGATCCACTGATCAGAGCATGTCGGACAGACAAATAATAAATAGGACCCATGGCCTCCAGAACTGCACACAATACTCAAGATGAGGCCTAACTAATGATCTATAAAGTGGCATAAGAACCTTACTATTTCTGCTGCAAATACCTCTACCAATACATCCAAGCATTCTGCTAGCCTTACTCGCTGCATTACTACATTGTTTACTAAGTTTTAAATCATCTGAAATAATAATCCCCAAGTCCCGTTCCTCATTTGCAACAGTCAGTAAATTGTCATTGAGTCTGTAATAAACATTTGGATTTTTCTTCCCTAAATGCATAATTTAGAATGCTGTGTTAAACTTTAGATCCCAGCCATTTGTCCAATCCTCAAAATGTTGTATATCACTTCTCATTTTGAATACCCCTCCTGGAACATCTACTCTATTAAAAAAATGTTGTATCATCTGTAAACAGACATACTTTCCCCTGTAGCCTTATGCTGATATCTCTGATAAATATGTTAACCGCCACCCCCCACAACACAAAATACCTAAATAACCTATTAACCCCTAAACCACCACCCCCACAACGCCAAGTTATAAACTAACATTTAAACCCTCTAATCTAACACCCCCTAATTTAACCGAAATTAAAATACCCCTAAATTAACTAAAAAAAATCCTGACTACCTTAAAAAAACTTACCTGTAAAATTTAGCGCTGCAGAATCTGTTGGCACTCTACAAATAACCGATAATAATAATAATAATAATAATAATAATAATAATAATAATAATAATAATAATAATAATTAAATAAAAACCTAATTTTACCTTTAATATAAAAAACTACCATTACACAAAAAAACTACCATTATAGAAAAAAACAGAAAAAGAAACTAACATTAGAAAAATTTAAAAAAACTAACATTACAAAAAAAAAAGAAATTACCAAAAATAAAAAAAATACTCCTATTCTAATACCCCTATTCTAAAAATAAACTACCAATAGCACTTAAAAGGGCCTTTTGTATGGCGTTGCCCTAAAGCTATCATCTCTTTTTGTGAAAAAAAACTTTATCCCCTCTAACAATACAAATCCACCGCACCCCAAATTAAAAAAAAAATCAAAAATAAATAAATTACCCATTGCCCTGAAAAGTGAATTTTATACATTAATAGCATGGAATGCTTTTTGAAACTGTTGTAAGTTATGAATGTTGACTAAAACTTTGCCGAGACCGGTTCCAGCGCTGTGGGGACCACGTGTCCTGTTAATGACGGCTTGGGAGTGGCTGTTGCAGTGAGATTTTTAAAGGAATTTTAGGATGGAATGATATGCCCAATTTGCTTGAAAGTGTGTTTTTGTAGTTTTGCTAATAAAGCATTTTTTATAAAAGACTGCTGAATCCCCTCTCTTTTTTCAAGTTTACTGGGATTTGTAGCCTAAGTTTTCCCTTTCTTTTTATAAAATTTATATTTTTGAGGGTCTACACCATTTTGAAAAGCTTTTTTAATAGTAAAGGACTCTTTAGATGTTATTTTTTTATATCTGAGTCTAAGGAATTCTAGAGGATTCTTATAATTTTCCTTTTCTGGAAATTGAGCTTACCTTTATACATTAATTCAATTGTAATTTATAATATAAACAAACAGCTTTTAGCATATTGGGCAATGGCTTTCGCTTTACCTGATGAGGTACAGGAGGTGAAGCTAAATCAATCTCTCTTACAAACTAGTAATGTTAAAACAAAAAAATTGGATGATGAGGTTCTAAATGTTTTTACAGCTTTCCAAAAATATAGAAATTCTTTAAATAAACAAACTAAGATTAGAGCTGAAAACTCACTATTATCAAATTACATTAATAACACAATTGTCCATAGAGGTTTGAGACTTTTTTGGACCCTGGAGCTAGTACAAGGCAGGATGAGAATGGAAACGCGTTTGTAGATGAATGGAATGGCAAATTATAGATATGATGGTGAAAAGGAATAATAAAAGACTTGAGAAAGTAAAAAGCTAGGTTGAGATGGCTTTGGAAAATGTAAATAAATTTCAGAAGGATCTGAAGTTTGAAAACTTTAATTCTGAAACAAAGAATAGTATTTCTAGATTGCAAGCAGAGGTTAAGTTTAGGAAATGTCAAAATTATTTGGGTTTGTCCCAAAACAGTGGAGGAGGAGGGGAAGCCAGAAAAGAAAAAGACCTCTCCAATTCTTCAAGAAAGGGGAGGTAACCAGTGAGACAAATGAGCGTCAGGAGGGAGTTTTACAATTAAATGGGACAACATGACAGAGGGAGACCCTGGAGGGGGTCACGCAGGGGCTTCTTGGTGCTTATGAAGGTGATGAAATGCAGATTATTAACTTATCATCTTTACCCTTAAATATGGCACATTAGCCTCATTAAGAAGGGTCTGTCCTTCTGACCCACATCAAGGTTTAATAAGTTTGAAGCTTTAAAAGATTTACATTTGTTCCCTACGAAAGTTGTTCTTTCACAGGTAATGAATAAAACCAATGAAAATAGTGACTCTTTAAATTTAGATGATAAAGCTACTTTGAATGTCTTATGGTGGGTGATCTGGAAGAAGACTGTTGTGAGGAAGTGAAATTAAACACAGATTTTAGACCAAAATCGACATACAAGCCCCCACTTTCTCTAGATCTTGAGTTATTACCAGACAATTGTCTTTAAAAGGGACATAAAACCCAAAAATGTTATTTCATGATTCAGATAGAGATTACAATTTAAACAACGTTCTAATTTACTTCTATTATCTAATCTATTTCATTCTCTTGGTATCATTTGTTGAAGGAGCAGCAATGCACTACTGGTTTCTAACTGAACACATGGGTGAGCCAATCACAATCAATATATATATGCAGCCACCAATCAACAGCTAGAACCTAGGTTCTCTGCTGCCCTTGAGCTTGCCTAGATAAACCTTACAGCAAAAGATAACAAGAAAAGGAAGCAAATTAAATAATAGAAGTAAATTGGAAAGTTGTTTAAAATTGTATTCTCTATCTGAATCAAGAAAGAAAAACAATTGGGTTTCATGTCAATTTAATGATAACTTGAGTTTGGCTGAAAGAATGGCTCTAAGGGAGTTAATGGTGGCATCAAATGTGATAATAAAGTCGGAGGATAAGGGAAGCAATCTGGTTTTGATGGATGAGGTTTACCATGTAAATGAAATACAACATCAATTTAATTAATGTAAGAGATCAATATGAAAAAACTAAGAGAAAATCATTTAAAACATCTTTTTAGGCTTGTGAATGATGCTAAACTTGATGGAATCATTTCACATAGAGAACTTATGTATTTGTTCCCTG
Organism: Bombina bombina; assembly: GCF_027579735.1. Lineage (NCBI taxonomy): Eukaryota > Metazoa > Chordata > Amphibia > Anura > Bombinatoridae > Bombina > Bombina bombina. The sequence continues at coordinate 89,143,690 of NC_069502.1, read as the reverse complement.
AACATACAGTTTGTCATGACTTTCCCTATTCACCCTGCTCCTTCAAGAAGAGGAGGATTCTGTCAAGATATTGTTTCCCATAAAAGCCAGCCTCTTCCTGTCATCTCTGCTTGGTATTTTTTCTCATCCTGTGAACACCATCTGAATCTAATTACCTACTCAGTGTTAACCAAATTGTCTGCTTCATTCCCAGAACCACTCCTGCAGATGGCGATTCATATCTGATGTAACCTGCTCTCAAGCTGTTGGTCTCAAACTAAGTGAGTAGTTCTTATTCATATCTCCTTCAGTGAACAGCAAGCCCTCATACTTCCACAGCAGCTGTCAGTGAATCTTCGGCGCCCAACTAGTGTTCATTCTCCGCTTCCTGCACTCAACGCAGATATCATCTAACCTGCAGCTTGTAAAATTCAAAGTGGACCTTCAACCTTCAAAGCATCCATTACCCTTACGGTAAGGAACAATATTTTTACTAAAGATAAGCTTATCTGGTTCGAACACTTATTTGTTATACAAATCTCTAAATAATATTAACGGACCATTTTGTTCCAATCTCACTGCTGAATTCTTCCATTTCCTCGTATACGGAAGCAGCCATAGTGATAGAGACTAAATAAATCATATAGGAACCAGTGATCTGTCCTTACTTACATTATTCCTATGCTATATATATATATATATGTATATCCTTCTCTTTGAAAAACATTGATAATAATACTCTGTATATTTTCGTCTTATAATCAGCATCAAATACATATGAAAGGGAGAAATAACATAGATAAAGTACCCAAACGCTTAGGATATTAACCTTCATGACTACTATTTTTATGCAGTTGTGGTTCACACCTGTTATGTTTAATTTCAGAGCCCCACAGCATTACATAATACCAAACCTAAATAAACATGGACCCAGCAGAATTAGCTAGTCATGTAGTCCCTAGTTTCTCAACAGCCGGGCCGTGGCCCAGTACCGGGCCGTGATAGCCCTGCTGGTGGGCCCTGACCTGTCATGCCCCCACTGCACACTCTTACCCCGCTGCACACCAGGGGCAGACTGAGACCAATCAAGGCCCCAGGAAAACTGTCTCACACTGACCCAAATGTATTCAAATGTATGCAAATGAACATGGTAGCCTCCCTGCCCCAACCCCAACAGGCACATCAACCTCCACAGCCAGGACCCCCAACAATAAGGGCCAGAGAAAAAGCCCCCAACCTCCAGGGCCAGACCTCACACTCCATGGCCCTCACAGCGACATACCCCCAGCAGGACCCCCCACACTCCAGGGCCCCCCTCTAAACCCACTTAACTGCTTAGTTACTGATATGGCAACTGAAAACTCCAGCTTAAGAAATGCACCAGGAGGCGTGGAGATGCCATTTGTGGGGCCCTCTACTTGTTAGTCCTTTGGCCCAGGTTCTATTTGCCTAGCTGATCAGCCCGCCCCTGCTGCATATTATATATATATATATATATATATATATATATATATATATATATATATACCGGGCCCTGGACATGTCCAGCTAAAATTTACCGGGCCTTGAGGTCACTTTGGTTGAGAACCATTGATGTAGTCAACCTCTCCCAGAGGGTGGATGCACTTTCGCAAGGCCTTAGAGACCTCGAGCAAGAAAATCACAACCTCAAATCTTTTATAAAAGATACCGTAGCTTCTAAAACCCATATTCCTGAACAGGCACCTGATCCCCAAGTAAGTCCCCAGAAAAATGTAATGGTGACAGATTCCAATATAGAGAATTCAAAAATGCTTGTCTCCTGATGTTTGCACTCAAACCAAAAACCTATCCTACAGGACGAACAAAAGTTCTCATGGTTATTTCTTATCTTAGCGGAGAACCTAGAATACTTACTTTAAAACAAATGACACATTTTAGACTCCCTAGAATTCTTCTTCAAGGCCATGTCACAACTTTATGAAGATCCATATAAACAGCTTACAGCGGACTCAGCTTTGAGATCACTCAAACAACTAAAAGACCTGTCAAATATTATATCGGAGTTTACAAAAAGGGCTAAAGATAGCCAATGGAATAAATCTCCCTGAGAAACCAATATCGATTGGGCCTTTCAGAAGTGATAAAGGATGAACTGGCACGTACTGAACTTCCTGATACTTTGGAATCCCTCATTTCACTCACCATTACTCTTGACCAATGCCTTTGCGAAAGAAGACAGAAAAAATATTCCTATGAATCCTATACAAAGAAAAATCCTACCCAGTCTTCTGTATCTTACATGACCGAATCAAGCGATGAACCTATGGACATAGTATTTATTAAAGGCCCTCTGAATGCACAAGAGAAACTTAGAAGATGTACCAACAATCTATGTATGTATTGTGCTTTTAAGGAACATGAGGTAAAGGACTGCCCTGTACTCCTACGACAGAAGAAGGGTAAGAATTATACTATTGAAGATTGTTTAACTATACAGTCAAATAAATCATCTTATTGTGTCCTTCCTGTCTCCTTACAGTGGGATTTTCGTTGAGTCAACGCTGAGGCTATAATCAACTCCGGAGCCTGTGGCAATTATATTGACAATGCCTTTATTGATAAAAATAAAATACCACTTGTAAAGAAAAATAATCCTGTGTGTGTATGAGTTATTGATGGGAATCAGATTTCCACTGGGCCAGTCAAATTTGAGATCATACCCTTATTAGTCAGTACCTAATCAAATCATAGAGAATATTTAACTTTTGATGTAATTCCGTCTCCTATCTTCCCTATTATATTGGGGTTAAACTGGGTTAGTACACATGATCCTACCATTCATTGGAAGGAATCTAGGACAGAATTAGATTCAGAGTTTTGTTCCCAGACTTGTTACCCATTGCTACCCTTACTCTAAATAACAAAGTTTCAAATACCCCATGAGTACTCTGACTTCAAAGATGTCTTCGACAAAAAAAAAAAGAAAAAAATGTACATCTACACAGGTCGTATGACTATCCCATAGAACTTATACCAGGATCAGATATACCTTATGGTCATATTTTCCCTCTGTCACAACCTGAGTTAGAGCATCTAAAAACTTATATAGACGAAAATTTGAGCAAAGGATTTATAAGACCCTCAACTTCCCCTGCAGGTGCGGGCATATTCTTTGTTAGAAACAAAGACTACTCTTTAAGACCCATAGTTGATTATAGAGAACTTAATGAGGACAATAAAAACTGGACCTAAGAGGAGCCTTTAATTAAATAAGAATCAGGTCTGGTGATGAATGGTTCACAGCATTCAATACTCGCTACGAGTTGTTTGAATATACAGTTATGCCATTTGGGCTCTGTAACACCCCAGCTACATTCCAAACCTTTATTAACGAGATCTACTAGATACCTGCCTCGTAATTTACCTCAATGATATCTTGATATATTTGAAGACTTACTCAGAACATGTAAAACATTTCAGATCAGTACTTTCCAGATTAAGAACACACCAACTGTTTGCAAAACCTGAAAAATGTATCTATCGCATATCACCAAAAGGTATTAATATTGTCATACTCTGCAAGGGAGCAGGTTCAGGAGTAAGGAGCTGTTGTGCAGAGGTGTCAGGTTTTGGGGTTAATGTTGTGTTTTGTCTGCGTGAGTCTTTCCTTTTAGGCATAATTAAACAGGTACAAGGTTTTAGGAAATAAAGGAGATGGTTTTATTTATAGGATAAAGCAATGCAGAGATATGCAATTAGATAAGACAAAGTCTATAAGTTGTTGTATTAGGCAGGAATACAGTTCTTTATAATAACAGGCAGGATACTTGCATATGCTCTAGACTGGAACAGTGAAATTACACGTAGGAAAGCAGAGCTTTGTAATAACAAGCAGGATACTTGCATATGCTGTAGAACTGGAGCTGAGTAGAATCAGGCAGGAAAACAGAGCTTGTATAACAGACAGGATACTTGCATATGCTGAAGACTGGAATGTGTAATTACACTCAGGAAGGCAGAGCTTTGTAATAACAAGCAGGATACTTGCATATGCTGTAGAACTGGTACTCCAAGGAAACTTGCATAAACTGCAAACTGGTACTCTGTAGAAACAAACAGGATATTTGCATAGACTGCAATTGGAACTCTGTATTATCAGGAAACAAGCAAGCAAAAGTACCTGAATCAGTCCTTAGGAAATAAAGTTTTAGGCAAGTTCAATTGCCAGGAATTCAGTCCAAAAATGAAACACAGTACCAAGGAATTATCCATAAGAGAAGTCAGTAATTGAAACAGAAGTCGGAAACCAGGAAATCCAAGATAACTGTATTTCTCACAGGAAACAGGAGCAGAGAGTGTTTCAGAGTATCACTCTTAATGTGAAAGCACCAAATTGCAAACAAAGCTCCCAGATAAAGGCAGGCTGCTGATTAAATGATTTCTTTCAGCTGGCAAGCAGGTGGAGTCAGAGAGCCAAAGTTGCAGCAAACAGAAAATCACAATATTCCTTTCCTGTGATCAAGCCATCTGGTGGCATAGTGGTAACACAATAGGCTGGGAAATAACAGCTGCAGAAATAGAGACAGGTCCCAGGTTCAATTCCAGGCTGAACCCTGACAAATATGTAGGATAACAAAATTCAAACCATTATACAATGGCCCACTCCAAAATCCAAGAAGGATGTACAACGGTTTATGGGGTTCGCCAACTTTTACCAAAAATGTATTAAGAACTTCACTGCTCTATATTCGAATGGTTTTTAGAGTTAGGACATTTCTCAATTTATGAAGTAGAAGAAGCGTCGGTAGCGCCTTTCTCACTAAAAGCCATTGTTCATATGCCTACAAATACAATACCTAAAAGAATTAGACAATTATTAGTCACAGAACAACCGATACGAGCTTGGCGCAAGTTATGTGCAAAATGAGGTATTAATTATAGAATATCCTCTTTTTTAACTATTAGAGGAAACCCAGATTTCTCTGAGGGATATGACTCAGCAAGATTTAAAAAAAATGGTCCCAGGTGGGAATAAAATTTATGGTTCAATTAATTAATATAGAAGATAGTAAAGTAAAAACTTTTAATGAATATAAGAGGGAGTTTGGGATCTCAAACCAACAATTTTTTCATATCTACAACTACAACATTATGCAGACCAATTACTGAAACTGGGAAATCTAGATTGGGAAAACAGTTATAAAACATAATTTATCGTTATTTAGGCAAGGGAATCTATCTATTTCCAGTATATATACAGTATGTCTTTATTAAATTCATCAAGACTGATTTACTGATGAGTTTTTTAACTAGGGCAGCCAAAGCTATGAAGGCGGAGTACTTTAGAGAACAGCAAATTAAGATATTAGGGTCAATTTATTATAGTGCGAGCGGACATGATACAATGTAGCGTATCATGTTCGCTGCACATCGATAAATGCTGACAGCATATGCTGTCGGCATTTATCATTGCACCAGCAGTTCTTGTGAACTGCCCCCTGCAGATTTGCGGCCAATCGGCTGCTAGCAGGGGTGTCAATCAACCTGATCGTATTCGATCGGGTTGATTTCTGTCCTTCACCTCAGAGCAGGCGGACAGGTTATGGAGCAGCGAAAACACAGGGCATCAAGCTCCGTATCAATCCTTTATCACTCCCAAATACTTTTCTGATTGGGCAAGGTTTTGGGGAAAAATTTAATTTTAGGCATCAAAGATGCTGAATCAATATATTCAAGTGTCCAAACATAATGTCTTTTTCTTAACAACTTATAAGGAAGTCGACGAAAATACCTTGTTACTGAATACAGCTATTCTCCTTGGAAGGAAATTAATTTTAAAATATTGGCAAACTTATAAAGAACCTACATTTTCAGAATTCAAGAACGCTATTCTATATCAGTTATTTTTAGAACAAGTTAAAATACGGAAAAGAATGGAAAGAATACATCAAGTCTTTAGATATTAATATACAAAGAACAGTTATTCTTCCATATAAAAACTCAATTTTCATATTGGAATCCAATTTGAGAGGAAAATGCCTGTACCCTGGGGATGACCAGTGATTTCTATATTAGTATATATTTCACCCTTTTTTTATTTTTAACTCAGAGGGGCTGGTGCAGAATAGGAGAGGGGGAGAAGAATAAACTGCTCATTAATATGCTATTATTGTGTATAAGTGATGTATAAATTAGGATAAAACCGAAAAAAGAAAAGGAACTGGCTTTTGAACAAAAAGGGATGCTGCGACTCCCAACTTTTTATTTTTCTTTTACATTTCTAAATAAAGCTGTTTTAATTTTTTTTTTTTTTAAAAAGTACTTCACAGCCCTGACCAAACCGCTAACTACCCTTACCAAGTCTAACAACATTTTCAAGTGGACTAGAAAAACACAAAGCATTTTTGAAACACTAAAAGGAAAACTTACCACAGCACACATCTTACAATTTTCGAATCCTGCATTACAATACATACTAGAGGTAGACCTCTCAGATTACGCACTAGATTCAAACCTATTTCAGAGGAAAATCCTTTAACATCCATTAAATCCTGTGGCATTTTACTCTAGAATTATGACATCTGCCGAGCTAAATTACCCAGTCGGAGAAAAGGAATTGTTAGTTATTAGATCTTCGCTTGAACATTGGCGACATCTTCTGTAAGGAACTTCTCTACCCATTATCATTAATAAGGATCATAGGAACTTACTGTCACGCTGTGCAGTTGCTAGGGGCAGGGCGTCTTTCCCATGCTCGTTACCTTGGGCTGTGTCGGCTCTGGATGCGTGCGGCGATGACGTCAGCGCCGCACGCATCCTGATGCCGGCCGGTCCTGTGGCGCCAATCCTCTGCCTATTTAAACGGGCAGCAGACGATCAGTCACTTCCCAAGTATAGTTACTACTTCTTGTGCTCCTGGGAGTGACAGATCATCTGCTGAACTAAATATATTGTTGCTGAATCCTTGCCTGTCTTACTTCGCTACCTGGTTAACCCCTAAACTGCTGGACTGATACTTTGTTACTGAAACCTTGCCTGTCTTACCACTCTACCTGGTTAACCCCTAAACTGCTGGACTGATACTTTGTTGCTGAACCCTTGCCTGTCTTACTACGCTACCTGGTTAACCCCTAAACTGCTGGACTGATACTTTGTTGCTGAAACCTTGCCTGTCTTATTACTCTACCTGGTTAACCTCTTATCTGCTGGACTGATCCTTGTTACTGAACCCTGCCTGTCTCACTACGCTACTTGGTTATTCCCTAACTTGCTGGACTGACTCCTTGTTGCTGAACCCTGCCAGTCTCACTTCACTACCTGGTTAACCCCTTTATTAGTGGCCTGCCTTTCTGTTGCCGGATCCTGTCTGCCTATTTGCCTTGTGCTGTCCAGCCTGTGGTGAGTGCCGCTCTCCTCATTTGCCTGATACTCTCTGCTCTGGGATATTCCCTATCTTTCCGGCTCGATGTCGGCATAACAAGACTACTGGCCGAGTTCGTTCTGATAGAGGAGTATCCCACGAGTCTTACACTTACAATACCTAAAAACTAACCGTACTTCATTAGCCCACCAAGTCAGATGGAACCTATACTTCTCCGGATTTTATTACCTTATAACCTACAGACCAGCTAAGAAGAACGGGAAAGCTGATGCGCTATCCAGAAGGGAAGAAAAGCCCAATATTAGTTGCAACCAAACTAACATAATACCTCCTGATTGTATCCTTGTCCTGTCTTCAGAAACTACCACTCTAATTAAAGATCAAAGAACTGATGCTACAATATACCTAAAACAGAAATACACAATGATTCGGATGAAATCTATTACCACAAAGACACGTTGTACATACCTCCTAAACTGCAACATCTTATTCTTCACACAGTCCATCCATCCTTGAATCCCCATTAGCTGGACACCCCAGAATTCGTAAGACTATTGAACTCCTAAAACGCTCTTTCTGGTGGCCTAACCTAACGAAAGATGCTACAAACTATGTGATGTCCTGTAAAGTCTGTACTATTTCCAAAACAGACAGAAAACAACCATATGGCTTACTTCTTTCCCTACCAGTCTCTGAAAGACCCTGGAAGAATATCAACATAGATTTCATAGAAGACCTAAGTCATCAAACAACAACACAATTATGGTTGTAGTAGATCTATTTACTTAAATTGAGTATTTCATTCCCTATAATAAACTACACACTGCCTCACAAACTGCTGAACTTATCATAACTCATGTATTTAAACATAATGGTTTTCTCTCCACAATCATGGGAGACCGATAAACACAATTCACTTGTAAATTCTTGACACAAATTTGTAAAAACTTAAAGATCGAACAGCGCTTAAGCAGAGCATATCACCCACAAACTAATAGACAAACTGAGAAAACAAATCAATGGCTCGAACAATATATACGTTGTTATTGTACATTTCAGCAGGATAACTGGACATCTTTGCTTCCTTATGCTGAATTCACCTATAACACTCTAAATTCCTCTTTGAAACCCCTTTCTTCGCTAACTATGGTTTTCCTCCAACCTTCCATCTACTTCCTCTGCAAGACAGTTCTTGTCCAGTTGTCAATGATCTAGTAAACACTATTTCAGAAAATGTCAACATACTACAGGAAAATATTGTGCAAGCTCAAAAATTTAAGAAATTCACTAGTTTTTACATAGGTCCCTTCCTGATCACTTAAGTCTTAAACGAGAATGCTGTTACTCTAGAACTACCATCTCATAAAATTCATCCTACTTTTCACATATCCTTACATTAACCTTATCGTTCCGTTCGAGATCACCAGTCTCTACGGCACTTGCAGATCTGGATGACGAATATGAAGTGTATTATGGATTTTAGGAAGTTCTGTGTCAACTCCAATATCTGGTCCATTGGAAGGGTTATGGGCATGATGATGACTCTTGGGAGCCTTCCACCAACCTGTCAGCACCCAGGTTAGTGTTGTTATTCCATAGAAGGAATCTTGATAGACCTTAACCATGAATCAAATACAATGAATGGCCCAGCACTTACTGCCAATATCCAGGTGCACGCTGTCAGGATCTTGCACAGATCCCAAACAACTTCAGTGAATCAAAAGACAGCAGCACCACTAGGTATACATCAATATCCTTTTATTAGTGAGACATCACATAGAACAAGAACGATGTTTCGGTCAACAACTGACCTTAATCATGTTATACAAATGAGTATTCGTGCCACTTTAGGGGAGGGACCTATTACCTGTCCAGGTCATACATATTTTGTATTTTCACAAAAGGTTACCCTCTCTAGTGGACACAGGAATAACCATCTTCTTTATACACTAACCTGAAAAACACATATCCAAAAACGTATTTAATTTCATATATATATATATATATATATATAAATTCAATAATTTCATAAAAACTATTTTTCCTAAAAACAATTTCTCTTGCTAGGTGTATCCAGTCCACGGATCATCCATTACTTGTGGGATATTCTCCTTCCCAACAGGAAGTTGCAAGAGGATCACCCACAGCAGAGCTGCTATATAGCTCCTCCCCTAACTGCCATATCCAGTCATTCTCTTGCAAGCTCTCAACATAGCTGGAGGTAGTTAGAGGAAAGTGGTAAAATATAGTTAGTTTTTTCTTCAATCAAAAGTTTATTGTTTATAAATGGTACCGGAGTGTACTGTTTTTATCTCAGGCAGAATTTAGAAGAAGAATCTGCCTGCGTTTTTCTATGATCTTAGCAGAAGTAACTAAGATCCACTGCCGTTCTCACATATGTCTGAGGAGTGAGGTAACTTCAGAGGGAAAATGGTGTGCAGGGTATCCTGCAATAAGGTATGTGCAGTTAAGTTTTTCTAGGGATGGAATTTGCTAGAAAATGCTGCTGATACCGGATTAATGTAAGTTAAAGCCTAAATACAGTGATTTAATAGCGACTAGTATCAGGCTTGCTATCAGAGGAATATACTCTGATTAATGTGCAATATAAAACGTTTGTTGGCATGTTTAATCGTTTTTATATATGCTTTGGTGATACAACTTATTGGGGCCTAGTTTTTTCCACATGGCTGGCTTTATTTTTGCCTAGAAACAGTTTCCTGAGGCTTTCCACTGTTATAGTATAAAAGTTACAGTTGGTGCAGTTAAAATTACAAACTGTGACATTCAGTTTCCCTCAGCAGTCCCCTGCTGAGGGAAACTGAATGTCACAGTTTGTAATTTGTATTAAGGGGTTAATCATCCATTTGCAAGTGGGTGCAATGCTCTGCTAACTTGTTACATACACTGTAAAAATTTCGTTAGTTTAACTGCCTTTTTTCACTGTTATTTCAAATTTTGGCAAAATTTGTTTCTCTTAAAGGCACAGTAATGTTTTTTTATATTGCTTGTTAACTTGATTTAAAGTGTTTTCCAAGCTTGCTAGTCTCATTGCTAGTCTGTATAAACATATCCGACATAGAGGAAACTCCTTGTTCATTATGTTTAAAAGCCATGGTGGAACCCCATAGGAGAATGTGTACTAAATGTATTGATTTCACTTTAAACAATAAAGATCAGCTGTTATCTTTAAAAGAATTATCACCAGAGGATTCTGACGAGGGGGAAGTTATGCCGACTAACTCTCCCCACGTGTCGGACCCTTTGACTCCCGCTCAAGGGACTCACGCTAAAATGGCGCCAAGTACATCAAAGACGCCCATAGCGATTACTTTGCAGGACATGGCGGCAATCATGGATAATACCCTGTCAGCGGTATTAGCCAGACTGCCTGAATTCAGAGGAAAGCGTGATAGCTCTGGGGTTAGACGTAATACAGAGCGCGCAGATGTTTTAAGGCCCACGTCTGATACTGCGTCACAATATGCAGAAGCTGAGGAAGAGCTTCAGTCTGTGGGTGACGTCTCTGACTCGGGGAAACCTGATTCAGATATGTCTACTTTTAAATTTAAGCTTGAGAACCTCCGGGTGTTGCTTGGAGATGTTTTAGCTGCTCTGAATGACTGTGACACAATTGCAGTGCCAGAGAAATTGTGTAGACTGGATAAATACTACGTGGTGCCGGTGTGTACTGACGTTTTTCCAATACCTAAAAGGTTTACAGAAATTATTACTAAGGAGTGGGACAGACCCGGTGTGCCGTTTCCCCCCCCCCTCCTATTTTTAGAAAAATGTTTCCAATAGACGCCACCACACGTGACTTATGGCAGACGGTCCCTAAGGTGGAGGGAGCAGTTTCTACAAAGCGTACCACTATCCCTGTCGAGGACAGTTGTGCTTTTTCAGATCCAATGGATAAAAAATTGGAAGGTTACCTTAAGAAAATGTTTATTCAACAAGGTTTTATCCTGCAGCCCCTTGCATGCATTGCTCCTGTCACTGCTGCGGCGTTCTGGTTTGAGTCTCTGGAAGAGGCCTTTCAGACAGCTTCTCCATTGACTGAAATACTTGACAAGCTTAGAACACTTAAGCTAGCTAATTCTTTTGTTTCTGATGCCATTGTTCATTTGACTAAAATAACGGCTAGGAATTCTGGATTCGCCATCCAGGCACGTAGGGCGCTATGGCTTAAATCTTGGTCAGCTGACGTGACTTCAAAGTCTAAATTACTTAGCATTCCCTTCAAGGGGCAGACCCTATTCGGGCCTGGTTTAAAGGAAATTATTGCTGACATTACTGGAGGTAAGGGTCATACCCTTCCTCAGGACAGACAAGGGCCAAACAGTCTAATTTTCGTGCCTTTCGAAGCTTCAAGGCAGGTGCAGCATCAACTTCCTCTGTTACAAAACAAGAGGGAACTTTTGCGCAATCCAAGCCGGCCTGGAAATCTAACCAGGCCTGGAGCAAAGGCAAGCAGGCCAGAAAGCCTGCTGCTGCCACTAAGTCAGCATGAAGGAACGGCCCCCTATCCAGCAACGGATCTAGTAGGGGGCAGACTTTCTCTCTTCGCCCAGGCGTGGGCAAGAGATGTTCAGGATCCCTGGGCGTTGGAGATCATATCTCAGGGATATCTTCTGGACTTCAAAGCTTCCCCCCCACAAGGGAGATTTCACATTTCGAGATTATCTGTAAACCAGATAAAGAAAGAGGCATTCTTTTTTTTTTTAAATCTTTATTTTCAAACCAGCAAATAGTCGTACAGGCAATGTCAGTGTCAAAAAAAAAACAGAATCCAAACATCGATAATAAAACAAATACATTGACCCTCTCTTTAGGTTGACAACTGACAAAAAATTTATATAAAATTATATTGACAATCCTATTACTGGGTTTTCCTATATCAATTGACTTAAAATAAACAATAAAATAATACAAAAAACAAACAAACAAAAAAAAACCCCAACAATTATATCTAGCTGTCACACCATAGTTCATGTTAGGTTGGGCTGACCTATTCAGGGTAATACAGCTTTCTTTCCTCATCTTGCTGTATCTAATTGCCTCTTCTCTCCGCAAACGGGGCAGTATAGATATGTCTTCCCTCATTATAGGGTTTTTGTAGCTATGAAACTACCAGCTGCTGGTGTTAGTGCGTTGTTCTATTGCGGGGGTATATATCCATCTGTGCCTCAATCTGAATCCTGGGGTCAACCTACAGCAGTTTAACTCTTAAAGTCTAAAGTCCATTCAGGGCCTATAAAGACTAAGAAAAAAAAAAAAAAAAAAAAAAGGGACACCCCTATTCCCCCCTGTTCGTCCTAACCGACTTTATCTTTGTTCTGCCCAATGTGATGGAAGAAGACCTTCAACTATGGTGATATCAAAAAACACCGATTTACGTAAGGGGTAGATAATCTGTAATTGCGTTGTAAGTGGACATGCTTTTATAAGAAACTGGACATGCTTTTATAAGAAAGAGGCATTCTTATGCTGTGTCCAAGACCTCCTAATAATGGGAGTGATCCATCCAGTTCCACAGATGGAACAAGGACAGGGATTTTATTCAAATCTGTTTGTGGTTCCCAAAAAAGAGGGAACCTTCAGACCAATTTTGGATCTAAAGATCTTAAACAAATTCCTCAGAGTTCCATCGTTCAAAATGGAAACTATTCGGACAATCCTACCTATGATCCAGGAGGGTCAGTACATGACCACAGTGGATTTGAAGGATTCTTACCTTCACATACCGATTCACAAAGATCATCATTGGTTCCTAAGGTTTGCCTTTCTAGACAGGCATTACCAGTTTGTGGCTCTTCCCTTCGGGTTAGCTACAGCCCCAAGAATTTTTTTTTTTTTTAATAAGTAAGTTTTTATTAGTGAAAAGATTACAGAACCACATAACAAGACAATTATGCTCGGCAAAATTGATAACAGATTACATTTTAACAGTCAAGGGTTCATTAACATAAAAAAGAGAATCGTGTTACCTAACTCAGTGGAGAGGACTATAATGAGATCATTCATGAGCTGTGTATTCGTACGTTTCAGGAGTTATGTATTGGTCTGTCATAGAGAGAATTTTGCCTTTTTTTTTTTCTTAGGAATTTTAGGTATAGTATGGCCATTCATGCCATACATATTGAGCCTGACAGTGAAGGGAGATAAGGTATAGAACATATAAAATATGTACACTTGAAAGTAATACTGGGAGGGGTAGGCATCTACCTCTCTTTACAGGGAGGGGGGGAGGTATCGGAGGGAGGTAGCGGTTTCAGAAAGTGGAAGGGGGGAGGGGCAGAGCAATGAGGGGCACCTCAAACCCTACACGGTGGGGCGCTTCCTCTAGGGAGGGGCAGTCCAAGTAGTCACAGGGAGGTCGCTAGGTCTGAGGAGACAGGGGACATCGTGTAGTTGGCTTTAGGTAAGTCTCCCAAGGTTCCCAGATTAGGGGAAAGATATCCGACTGTTTCCTAGTCCGGAAGACATAGTCTTCCATTGATTTAACGTACTGCAGGTAGTCGACAACTGCCTGCCATCTTGGGGGCTGTTGTTTCTTCCAATTCCTGGCGATTAACATCTTGACTGATGTCAGTATGTAGACTAACAGGTATCTCTTGTGTCTCGGTAGTTTTTTAACTCCCAGATGTAACAGGGCCAGGCCTGGAGTGTCCGGGGTCGGGAGTTCTAGAGCCTTGCAGACCTCACAGGTTTTCGACCAAAGAGGTCGGAGTTTGCTACATGACCACCACACATGGAGCGGGGTACCCGTCTCTCCACACCCTCTCCAACATAAGGGTGAGTACTCAGGGTACAGGGCCCGGAGTTTGGTCGGCACTAAGTGCCACCTGGAGATGATCTTGAAATAAAGCTCATACATTGTAGCACAATGAAGTGCTGATTTAGTCAACTGTATCGCCTTAGTCCAGTCAAGTGTCGAAAAAGTGAGTCTCAACTCAGCCTCCCAGGAGGTCATATGCCTGGTTTTCACCAGAGTGGGAGGACCCATTAGGGATCGATAATGGGCTGTGAGAGGTTTGCTCAGCTGGAGGTTTGCCCTCCATCTCATCTCCCAGATGGTAGGAGCTCTGAGTTTGTCAACTAAGAAACCCCAGGCTTTCATCAGGGATCTCAGTCTCATAAAGTCAAACTCGAGGGATCTGGGAATAGCGAATTTAGACAGCATGTCTTGCGGCATGAGAAGTTTCTCATTCAGGTAGAAGTCGCTCAAGGAGGTGACCTCTAGGGCTTTCCAGGGGGCAAGTCGAATATTTGGTAGCCCCTGAAGGAGCGACATGAGAGGGTGAATGGGCAAAGGGTGTGGGGCTATCAATTGGTGGTGTCTGAGGCGGAACCAAACCGATTGACATTCTTTGATGAGAAGGTTGGAGATCGGTATCTGTGCAGTCAAGTGTGGTGGAACCCACAGGAGATCAGAGAGGTCAACATAGGCAGGGAGAGAAGCCTGCTCCAGCTCCCGCCATCTGGTAGGAGGCAGGGCAGGTCCCCACGCTGAGACGTGCGAGATCATCGCCGCATGGTGGTATAGTTGGACGTTGGGTAGTCCCAGCCCACCTCTGTCTATAGGAACCTGAAGCGTGGCCGCAGCCACCCTTGGGCGCTTATTGTTCCAAACATATGCATTGAATGCAGTCTGGAAGCCACGTAATGTCTTTTCCGGGACCGAGATGGGGATACACCGCATAAGGTAGGTTAATTTAGGGAGGATCATCATCTTCAGAGCAGAAATTCTGCCCATCCAGGAGATTTCCTCATATTTTCTAGATTTCAGTCTCGTCTCAGTCTCCCGTAGAAGAACACTGTAGTTCTCCTGCAATACCGTATTTTTGTCATGTGACAAAAAGACACCTAAGTGTCTGATCCCATTTGTTGACCACCTAAACGAGTAGAGTCGCCTAAGGCGTCTCTGCTCCGAATGCTCGATGTGAATCATGTAGGCCTCTGTTTTAGACACATTGACCTTATAATTCGAAATGTTACTAAAGGCGTCAATAATCTCAAAGAGATAGGGGAGTGATTCTACTGGGTTGGTGAGGAAGAGAGTGAGATCATCGGCAAAGAGTGCCAATTTCTGAAGTGTGTCGTGTATCTGTAGGCCCTGGACCTCAGGACTTTCTCTGATTGCCTCCGCCAGAGGTTCCATCACCAGCGCGAAGAGGAGCGGAGACAGGGGGCACCCCTGTCTGGTTCCGTTCCTGATCGCAATTTTAGGGGAGCAGAAGCCCATTCCCTTAATAACAGCCGTCGGGGAAGCGTAGAGAGCGGCAACAGCTGTGCGAAACGTCGCAGGGATCCCAAAACGTTCTAAAGTGTAAAACATGTAATCCCACCTCACCCTGTCAAACGCTTTCTCTGCGTCCATGGACAGGGTGAGGAGGGGTAGTCCCATATCAGCTGTTTCCACAAATATGTTCAGTAGTCTACGGGTGTTATCTGTGCCTTGCCTTCCTTGTATGAATCCCACCTGGTCCAGATGGACCAAAGAGGGCAAGTGTTTTCCAAGCCTAGTCGCAAGGACCTTGGCATAGATTTTCACATCTACATTAATGAGGGAGATGGGCCGATAGCTCTCGCAGAGCGTTGGGTCCTTCCCCTCCTTGGGTATAGTTAAGATATTAGCCTCCAAGAACTCAGGAAGGAAAGCTCCCTCTTCTCTAACCTCACCGAAAAGATGGAGTAGGATAGGAGACAGTACGTGGGTAAGGGAACGATAAAAGAGGCCTGTGAACCCATCTGGACCTGGAGCCTTGTGGGGCTTCAAGGTCAATATGGCTGTTTTGATTTCCTCTAAAGTGAATGGGGCAGTTAGATCCTCGGCTGAGTCTTCTGTTAGGGAGGGGAGGTTCAACTTTGCCAAGAACTGCTGAGCAGCTATTCTGCAGTCTCTGGATCCCGAGGAATTGCTATCAAGGTCATATAAGGAAGCATAGTAGGCAGCAAAAGCCTTCCCTATGCTTCTAGGCGAGTGGACTACGCCAGTCGCCGAAGAAATCATGGGGATTCTGGCCTGGACCGCACGATCCCTGAGTTTACGGGCCAACAATCTGTCTGCCTTGTTCCCCTTGTAAAAATACACCTGTCTGAGTCGAAGTAAGGTTGCCTGGACTCGTAGTTGCTCTCTCTTGGCAATTTCCTCCCTGATAGCGCCAACTCGGTCGCCCATAGTGGGAGTGGGAGAATACTTGTTAGTCAATTCTGCCTGTCTCAGTTCCGCATAGAGCTTAGCAAGGGAAACCTTGTTTTTAGCCTTTAATAATGCGCTTTTTTTTATAAAATGGCCCCTAAGGTAGGCTTTGAATGCGGCCCACAGGATTCCCTGGGTCGTGTCACCCGTGTCATTATGTCTCAGGAAATCCGAGATTGTCTCCACTAGCTGAGGGATTTCCCCCTCTGACAGGAGATGGTCAGGTAGCTTCCAAGAGGGCCTGGAGTCCGGGGGGCGCAAGATGGAGCACCCCGCACTGACAAGGTCATGGTCTGACCAGGGGCATGGTCTAATACGTGGGGCACAGAATTGATCCAAGGTCCAGGAATCACACAAGAGGTAGTCTATCCTGGAGTAGGAGTTATGGGGCTTGGAGAAATGGGTGTAGTCTCTTTCTGTCGGTGCAAGGCAGCGCCAGATGTCATACAGGCCATGTTGGTACATTAGTTTGCGCAGCGCATTTGACTGGGTGTTAAGGTTTCGGTCAGGGGGGCAAGCTTTTGGAGTTTTTTTATCTAGGGCAGGATCCCAGACCAAATTGAGGTCGCCCCCTATCAGTAGGTGTCCCCTCTTGACTTCTCCCAGTCTCCCTAGAAACTGTCTCAAAAAAGGGATCTGTTTGGCGTTTGGGGCGTAAAGAGAGACTAGGGTATAGAGGATTCCGTTCAGTGTGCAGATTAAGATTAAATATCTACCCTCCGGGTCACGATCCACGTATTCCACACTGCAACAGATATCTCTGTGTATCAATATTGCTACCCCTCTCTTTTTCTCAGAGAAGGAAGCGGTTTCGCATATGGGGTAGTGTATCGGGCTACGGAATGGCTTAGATTTGGAGTCCCAATGGGTCTCCTGGAGGAATACTATATGTAATTTGTGGGCGTTGAGATAGTTAGATAAAAGGCTACGTTTAGTGGGGGAGTTTAAGCCCTGGGCATTGAGAGTGGCTATAGTTGTGGGTGCCATTGGGTTAAGAGACTCTAAGTCACTAGTTGAATGAGCCTAGCGGGAAGTTTGTCTGTGGGGGCAAGGAGGGGGGGAAACAAAGGAGGGAGAGGTAAGGCTGTCCACTCTCAAGTAAGAAGTTAAGGTTGTTAAAAACTGTCAGGAAATAATTCGATGTGTATACTACACTATCGCTATGAGTGCTCTTACAAAAAAGTGTAAGAGATCACAACTATCAAGGTGGGGGGGAGGCCAGCATGCAGAGCCTGGCCCCAGTCAGTCATTCTGTGGCATGTGTCAGGTGGCCCTTAAGAGGAGGGTTCTCTGGGTAGGGCCCTGTGTATCATTTCGCATATGGTGTGCGGTAGGTCGTACATGGCAAATACACAGCTTAACATGAACAAAGCATTAACACGTCTCAGCTAGGGTAAACATAGCATAAGAGATTGAGCATTGACATAAACTTATTAGGTATCAACTAGAACAGACATTAGTATTAGCGAAAGTATTAAATAGACTATTCTCATAGCACAGTTCTCTACCAAAGAGGGCATTCACTGACAACCAGCATTAGTAATATGGCAACCATTCTCACGGTACAGACTCGGGGACATTACAACGGAACATTATCTGAAAATGGTGTACCATAGTTACCTGAGGAAGCATTTGTACAGTCAAGGTGAATCCCTAAATCCAGGAAACTGGCGGAGTAGCCGCCCTTAAGGCTAACTGTGGTGACTAATCTATTCTACAAACAAGTCTCTCGACTCTATGTAATATAAACATACATGCTATAATCATAAGAACAATGTTAGAACGTATTAACACTTGTGTATCCCCCTGTGATGATAAGAGAACAAATATTAAAAGGGGAGGGGAAGAAGATTAGATGGAACCTCAGAACAGAAGGGACTGAAAACATTCATGCAAGGTCCTTTAGGAAACAGAAATGAAGCAAATCCCAAAAGGCACCCCTGGTGCCCAAAGGGAGAGCAGGGGGCCTCATTACCCCATGTTTAGTGTGGGGTGTTGGGAGATGAGAAGTCATGTTGTGCCTGGAGCTGTAGTGGCACTGCCAGGGGGCGCGAGCTTTTCAACGTACTGTGGTGGTTTCTTCTGGGGGTTTCCCACTCTTTGAGGGAGAGGCCGCCACTCTGGGGCCGAGGCCCTCAATCCCCTGTTTGGATCCTTAGGTATCTGAGAGTCAGGCGGATCCGGCGGTAAAAGATCCCATTTTTGTAAGAGTTCTCTAGCCTGTTGTGTAGAGGAGACTGTGTATTGATGGCCTTCTTTGGTGATATGTAACTTGACGGGGAACCCCCAACGGTATTTGATGGCTTTATCCCTCAGCAGTCTGGTATAGGGTTGGTAATGGCGTCGCAACTGGAGGGTGTGTGGTGAGAGATCTTGGTAGACCTGTACCTCAGAGTGTGGGTTCGGGAGGGTTCTGCCCCCTGCTAGGGCTCGGAGGAGTTTGTCTCTGAAGGTGTAATAGTGTAAGCGGACTATGACATCCCGAGGCTTATCACCTTCACCGAATCTGGGTCTCAGCGCTCTGTGCGCCCGATCAATCAACATCTCTTGACCTTCTTCTGGACCTAATATCGCAGTAAACATCTCTCGGAGGTATTTTTCTAGGTCCTGTGGGGAGACAGTCTCGGGGATACCCTTCACCCGGATGTTGTTGCGTCGGGTGCGATCTTCTAGATCTGCTAATTTGACTTCAAGATCCGTAATTTGCTCGGCTAAGCATTGAGAGTACCCTAGGAGGTTGGAGTGGTCTATCATCAGATCCTCCTGTTTGCGCTCTATTATGTCTGTGCGCTCACCTATGGAGGCTATGTCGCGCTTTAGGTCCGCGTGGCTCTTTTCAAATTTCTTAGATAGAGAGTCATGATGTGAGGCCAGGAGTGCTGTGATAGAGTCCATAAGGTTGTTATTAACCTCCTTTTCAGTACGCAGTGACCGTCGCACGGTCTGGGTCAAAGTAGACTCACCGGTGGTCTCAGCTGAGCTACTAGCATCTGAAAGTTCTTCATCTGAGGCAGGCCGAGATCTGGAGTGGGGGTTGCTGAAATGATCCACCACTGTACGTTTGGGAGTATTCAAGGGTTTCTGTTTCCTTTTGAATGATTGAGGCATTTTGTTGACCTGCATGGGTTTTCAGTAAATATTGCGGGCACGTGACAACACTATAATGGTCAGCTGTTCTCCGACTGACTGGGGCCTTGGCATAGAAAAGTAACCTACATATCTTTGGAGTACATCTCAGTAAGGAGAAATGGTTAGAATTAGGATGGCAGGGTGAGCTATCTCCTGGCCACCAGGGCCCCCTCTCGACTCAGGAATAAGGGATACGACTCTAAGGAAGGGAAAAGGGGAAGGGGAAGTGACCAGCCTAGACAAGCTAGGCCGGAAAGGGTGAGTCTTGAGGGGTCACGGTCTCAGAGACAGTAATAAGGCAGCTGTAATAAGTAAGGTAACAGTGGTGGGAGCCTGTCAGGAAATAAAGGCGGTTAGACTGATAACAGTTATGTAGTTACAGTGGGCCCCTTAAGAACACGCTGGATATGTTAGGTTGACAACAGTGTTAATATAGAACAATACCTGTAGAATATCTGGCTAGGATTTTCAATGCTGTTGAGAGGAAGTAATTGTAGTTAGACAGGGAACAAGTAGCAAATAAACATAACACTACACTTCGTGCCTAATGCTCGAAGACAGTAACGCTGACGCAGCAGCTGCAGTAAAGACAAGTGACTGTTATGAGATTGAGCTATGCATACATCTCTAGCAAACAGGATAGTCTCTGTTAGTCTCTCCTTTTGTTGTGGGTTTAAGACCTCTGCAGCTACCTAATGACAGGGTAGACAGCACAGGCCTCTCTTGGTTGAGTGTGAAAGCTTACACCAATAGCAGAGTAGAGATTTAGACCTGGAGCCTTTAGTATAAAGTAGCACTGTGAAGAGGCCCTAGATCAATACTTATGTTATGTAGCTTTTCAGGTAGTCCCCAGTAGAGACAGTTATGGATAATCTGGAAATCTCAGTGGCTTGGAGGTTCACCAACAAGTGATTGTATTGGGCAAAAGGCCTGTAGGAAATTCTTTAAGTGTGCCCCATAAAATATTTGTCCTCTGCAGAACTTAGAGCAATGAAGCAGGGAGTTAGGTGTGAAAATTCTAATAACAGTTTTTCAAATGCCCCCAACACTGCATCATAGGGAGGAACTTATCAACCTTGCTAAGTGGCCAGTCAGGGTCTTGTGAAAAGGACCGTTGCCAGGAGTAAGGGTTAGTGGGGCCAGAGAGACTGAGAAAGTCTTACCCGGTCTGTGGGAGAGAGCCGGTGTCCGATGCAGGGTTAGAGGGAATCCCCTCCTCTCTGGGTAGTCGTCGCTCCGAAACTTGCGGGGAGACAGAGGGTCCCAAGGCCCAAAATGGCGGATGTTCGCGCCTTTTCTCTTGTAGTGTGCAGCGGCAGGTATCGGCAAGAACAGGTCCCTTGATCTATCAGAGACAACCGACTCGACTGAGATCCTGGGACCGGGCACTGTACAGGGAGTGGTGGAAGAAGGTAAGTGTCCTACTGCGATCACCCTGCCAGAATCCCGGAGGCCTCTGGATATGCCGGGATAGGCTGTCTCTCAGGGACAGCGGGCATCAGCTGCGTTGCGCTCCGGAGCGGATCCCCGGCCCTCCGGAGCGTGGATGGTTGGCGGTTTCTGTTAGTAGGTGAGGGTTGTCGGTCTGCGGTATTTAGGTACTCCGGAGCGGAGCCCCGGCCCTCCGGAGTAGCAGAGCAACAGCAGCCACGGGAAAAAGTAGTTCACCTCCTCAGGGGTAGCGGCAGGATCAGGCAGGTTCTATAGAGAGGTCTGTGGTTGCTTTGGTGTGTAGTAGGTGGCCCAGGGCAGATCACTATCACTGCTTGGAAAGTTTGGGGTCAGGCTGGTCTTTCTGTCGCTGCAGGCGGCCCCGCTCCCAGCACCACAGTCAGCCTTCTCTCAGGAGTCTTTGGGGTAGATGTTGCAGGGATGGCAGGTCTCCCCACTGGGGTACCGCAAACACTTTCAGTAATACCAGCTAAATAGACTTTTTAAAACTATTAATTAGCACCAAATTTGGCTGTATTCGTTAGTTTAAGTCAGGAGCTCAGCACCCATGCGACTAGTCCTCTCAGTGGCTAGCACCGCCCCCAGCCCCAAGAATTTTTACAAAGGTTCTGGGGTCTCTTCTGGCGGTCCTAAGACCACAGGGCATAGCAGTGGCCCCTTATCTAGACGACATCCTGATACAGGCGTCAAACTTCCAAATTGCCAAATCTCATACGGACATAGTGTTGGCATTTCTGAGGTCGCATGGGTGGAAAGTGAACGAGGGAAAGAGTTCTCTATCACCCCTCACAAGGGTTTCCTTCCTAGGAACTCTGATAGATTCTGTAGAAATGAAAATTTTCCTGACGGAGTCCAGGTTATCAAAGCTTCTAAATTCCTGCCGTGTTCTTCACTACATTCCGCGCCCTTCGGTGGCTCAGTGCATGGAAGTGATCGGCTTAATGGTAGCGGCGATGGACATAGTGCCATTTGCGCGCCTACATCTCAGACCGCTGCAATTATGCATGCTCAGTCAGTGGAATGGGGATTACACAGATTTGTCCCCTCTGCTAAATCTGGATCAAGAGACCAGAGATTCTCTTCTCTGGTGGCTATCTCGGGTCCATCTGTCCAAAGGTATGACCTTTCGCAGGCCAGATTGGACAATTGTAACAAAAGATGCCAGCCTTCTAGGTTGGGGTGCATTCTGGAATTCCCTGAAGGCTCAGGGATCGTGGACTCAGGAGGAGAAAATCCTCCCAATAAATATTCTGGAGTTAAGAGCAATATTCAATGCTCTTCTAGCTTGGCCTCAGTTAGCAACCCTGAGGTTCATCAGATTTCAGTCGGACAACATCACGACTGTGGCTTACATCAACCATCAAGGGGGGACCAGGAGCTCCCTAGCGATGTTAGAAGTCTCCAAGATAATTCGCTGGGCAGAGACTCACTCTTGCCATCTATCAGCGATCCATATCCCAGGTGTAGAGAACTGGGAGGCGGATTTTCTAAGTCGTCAGACTTTTCATCCGGGGCAGTGGGAACTCCATCCGGAGGTGTTTGCTCAATTGGTTCATCGTTGGGGCACACCAGAATTGGATCTCATGGCGTCTTGCCAGAACGCCAAGCTTCCTTGTTATGGATCCAGGTCCAGGGACCCAGAAGCGACGCTGATAGATGCTCTAGCAGCACCGTGGTTCTTCAACCTGGCTTATGTGTTTCCACTGTTTCCTCTGCTCCCTCGACTGATTGCCAAAATCAAACAGGAGAGAGCGTTGGTGATCTTGATCGTGCCTGCGTGGCCACGCAGGACCTGGTATGCAGACCTGGTGGACATGTCATCCTTTCCACCTTGGCCTCTGCCTCTGATACAAGACCTTCTACTACAAGGTCCTTTCAATCATCCAAATCTAATTTCTCTGAGACTGACTGCCTGGAGATTGAATGCTTGATTTTATCAAGGCGTGGCTTCTCCGAGTCAGTCATTGATACCTTAATACAGGCAGGAAAGCCTGTAACCAGGAAAATCTACCATAAGATATGGCGCAAATATCTTCATTGGTGTGAATCCAAGAATTACTCATGGAGTAAGGTTAGGATTCCTAGGATATTGTCCTTTCTCCAAGAGGGTTTGGAAAAAGGATTATCAGCTAGTTCTTTAAAGGGACAGATTTCTGCTCTGTCTATCCTTTTGCACAAGCGTCTGGCAGAGGTTCCACATGTCCAGGCATTTTGTCAGGCTTTGGTTAGAATTAAGCCTGTGTTTAAACCTGTTGCTCCTCCATGGAGCTTAAACTTGGTTCTTAAGGTTCTTCAAGGAGTTCCGTTTGAACCTCTTCATTCCATTGATATCAAACTTATCTTGGAAAGTTCTGTTTTTGATGTCTATTTTCTCGGCTCGTAGAGTCTCTGAGTTATCAGCTTTACAATGTGATTCTCCTTATCTGATTTTCCATACAGATAAAGTAGTTCTGCGTACAAAACCTGGGTTTTTACCTAAGGTAGTTTCCAACAAGAATATCAATCAAGAGATTGTTGTTCCATCATTGTGTCCTAATCCTTCTTCAAAGAAGGAACGTCTTTTACATAATTTGGACGTAGTCCGTGCTTTAAAGTTTTACTTACAAGCAACTAAAGATTTTCGTCAAACATCTTCCCTGTTTGTTGTTTACTCTGGACAGAGGAGAGGTCAAAAGGCTTCGGCAACCTCTCTTTCCTTTTGGCTTCGGAGCGTAATACGCTTAGCCTATTAGACTGCTGGACAGCAGCCCCCTGAAAGGATTACAGCTCATTCTACTAGAGCTGTGGCTTCCACCTGGGCCTTTAAAAATGAGGCTTCTGTTGAACAGATTTGCAAAGCTGCGACTTGGTCTTCGCTTCATACCTTTTCAAAATTTTACAAATTTGATACTTTTGCTTCTTCGGAGGCTATTTTTGGGAGAAAGGTTCTACAGGCAGTGGTCCCTTCCGTTTAAGTACCTGCCTTGTCCCTCCCTTCATCCGTGTACTTTAGCTTTGATATTGGTATCCCACAAGTAATGGATGATCTGTGGACTGGATACACCTAACAAGAGAAAACATAATTTATGCTTACCTGATAAATTTATTTCTCTTGTGGTGTATCCAGTCCACAGCCCGCCCTGTCCTTTTAAGGCAGGTCTAAATTTTAAACTACAGTCACCACTGCAACCTATGGTTTCTCCTTTCTCGGCTAGTTTTGGTCGAATGACTGGATATGGCAGTTAGGGGAGGAGCTATATAGCAGCTCTGCTGTGGGTGATCCTCTTGCAACTTCCTGTTGGGAAGGAGAATATCCCACAAGTAATGGATGATCCATGGACTAGATACACCACAAGAGAAATACATTTATAAGGTAAGCATAAATTATGTTTTTTTATCATAAACAGCAAAAAGTGATTATGCAAAAATTCAGCAAGAATTACCACCATAGTAAAGAAAAATTCCTAATTAACACAGTCATACTGTATTTATAAGGTGACATTACAATCAATTTCCTTATTCATCCCAAGTGGGATGAGGGACTGGAGGGTGTAGATCCAAAATGTTCCCTAGATTTTAAAAGTTTTTGTCTGTCTCCGCCCCTCCTTGGTTTCCTAACCTGCTCAATAACTTGAAATCTAAGTTGTGAAATAGTGTGGCCTGCCTGCAAAAAATCATTAGACACAGGAGCATCCCTATTCCTACAACGAATGTTAGATTTGTGCTCATTCATCCTGTCTCTGATCCTACGTGTCGACTCACCGATATATATCTTCAAGCATGGACACTTAATCAAATATATCATAAAATCTGAATTACAGGAAAAAAAGCCAGAGATCTTAAACTTTCTTCCAGTTAACGGATGAACAAAACAATCACCTTTAATAACATTATTGCAGTTGCAGCATCCAAGGCACGGAAAACACCCAAATTTAGGGGTGGAAATAAAGGTCTGTCTCATACCCTTCTCTGAGCCCATATCAGCTCTTACCAATGTATCCTTAAGATTCTTGCATCTCTTATAGGCCGACATAGGTGGCTCCTCAAATTCTTTAATATGGGGATTTAAATCCTTCACAATAGGCCAATGTTTCCTAATAATCCTAACGACTTCATTGCTAAGGGGATTATATTGAGAGACAAAGACCAATCTGTTGTTTTCTTTACTCTTATCTCCCTTCCTTATCCCTGTAAGGATAGATTCTCAAGAGATCATATCAACCTCTCTAATTTGCTGCTGAACAAGTTGCTCAGGGAAACCCCTTTCCAGAAAACAATCTCCCATCTCCTGTAATCTGACTTTTCCTACTGCTTCATCTGACACAATTTTCTTCACTCTAAGAAGTTGGCTCCTAGGTAGGCTTAACCATGCTGCAGAGTGGCTCCTTGAGGAGGGAGTTATGTCATGCAATTCCCTTTTCACCCTGACCCTTTAAGAAGAGGAGGATTCTGTCAAGATATTGTTTCCCATAAAAGCCAGCCTCTTCCTGTCATCACTGCTTGGTATTTTTTCTCAAGCTGTGAACACCATCTGAATCTAATTACCTACTTGGTGTTAACCTTATTCATTGTCTATTTCATTTCCAGAACCACTCCTGCAGATGGTGATTCATATCTTCATATCTGATGTAACCTGCTCTCAAGCTGTTGGTCTCAAACTAAGTGAGTAGCTCTTATTCATATCTGTGATGATTAAGCCTCCACCAAACCATCACAATGGGGAGGGTGTGGGCATGAAGGGGTTAATAGCACTAAGCCTCTGGTTCCCTTACCCTTTTTTTATATATAAATTTATTTTTATTGAGAATGTCAGCAAATACAATAATAAACAATAAAATAACAGAAAATCCTGGATGACATAACATAATATAACAAGTATGGTTACATTGGTATATGCTGAGATACAGGTATTCCTGTTCTCAGACAATATTACATGTAAAAATCTGGAAAAGTAGATGTGTCATGGTAAATAAAATTTGATACCATATAGTGTTGGAACCTCATTTTACATAATTTATTAAATCCCACCTAAATTATACTGGGCCTCTCATGAACACAGAAGAAGATTTAATATTGACAATAAGTAGGAGAGCTAGTGGAACAAACAGTCACTCTTGGACCTTTGAAGTGTTCGGGTGTAGACTAGTAGAAATAGGCCAGTGTAGCTTATATTGAAACATATAAATGTTTGAACTGTAGGGGGCCTCTTACAAACATATTAGTGGGTATATTTAGCTTAATGTATTATGCAATTACTATCGTAACCACTTATGAGTTAAAGAGTACTAGCAATCGAAACTGATAGTGGTTACTATGGGGTCACTTGTGAAGGTAATTACTGGGGTTTATGCTCTTAAGCTTTAAGCAAGTTACTAAGGACAGCAGACCTAAAAATGATTAGTGCTAGGGGGAGCTCGAGGATATACTACACAAAAAAAGAAACAATTTAACGCTGAAAGAGCAAAATCTGTGGTACAATAATGCTCATAAAGGCTAGCAGGAATGTATTCATACCTAATTGAAATGGACGATTTTGTAACAGGGGCGCTGTTCTATGAGCCTGACATTGCTTCTAAAACTGCTTAAAAAAGACAATGGCTCGACTGGGGGTTAATGCTCATTATCTTTTAACAGGTTACAGAGGGTAACAGATCTTACAGAGTATAGTTTCTAGTAGGAGCACAAATATATACTATACGCAAGAGAACAATATAACAACTAGATGAACCTGATATATCTTCTAACAGTTATGTAGAGTGTCAACATTTAGCCAAGTAAATACACATAACTGGTATATTAACAGCACAGAGAACATAGATGTTGAGCATTTTTAGAAATTCGCTTGTCCTATCCTATAAACTCGGCCGCTGTCTACAGGGACAAGGACTGTTTTTTTTTTTTTTGTTTTTTTTTTTTAAGGCAATGTTGGCTTTGAGGTGGGCTTTAAGGTCTCAGGTCTGGATATCATAGATTAAAAGCCATAGAAGGCTATGGTAAAGTAGAGAGAGTATGAGATCCTAAGTAATGGTTGATGGAGGGCAAGTTTCATCTGTGCTCAGAGCAGGTCATGTATGCAGACCCGTGCAATATCCCCTGTATTAAATAGCAAAACAGTTAAGGAAGCTGTTCCCTGATAGTTGAGGCTGTTGGTTGTTTAGAGTGCTGTTCTACCTAACCTTTGTTACATTAAACACTTTTATGGTCGGCAGCTCCTGTCTGGTGTTTTATTGGTGTCCTAGTGAGATCAAATATAGGCATCAGATGAGAGCAGCCTTATAATGTAGCAACCTTAATTGCTATATATTCAGTGGATCCTGGCTAAGAATATCTACATACAACTTTTAGCTACTGTTGATATATTTGGGGAGCCCAGACCCTGTCCCTCCCAGGAGCCT
Organism: Bombina bombina; assembly: GCF_027579735.1. NCBI lineage: Eukaryota > Metazoa > Chordata > Amphibia > Anura > Bombinatoridae > Bombina > Bombina bombina. The sequence continues at coordinate 89,116,188 of NC_069502.1, read as the reverse complement.
CTATATTACCTATTCAAGTCCCCTTCTCGTAACAAAATCTTGGAGAAGCATAGGCAATAACAACATTCTCATTCACATATTTTGAGCAAGTGCTATCAACGAATAACAAGAAATTACTATAAATTACTATGATGTGCAAAGATATAGTTCTTTAAACTAAAATAAGACATAATAAACAAACACAATGCCATACACTTATTACCAAATTCCTTTTAGTATATGGGAGAACCTGCTTCAGTTGTTACTTCTTCTGGTCCCAGGCAAATTCTGAATTACTTTCCTGTAACATTGTTATAACTCAGTTTTCCTCTGTCTTGTCAAGACCACTGCCCTTGTGTTCATTTACAATCATTCAACCACTCAGAGCCAGCCTTAACACCCAGTATCAAGAAATACCATGCACCAGGAGGAGGGGAGGAAGGGGGGTCTTGAGACCACATAATTCCTGAACAAACACAGATTCCACACAAAGAAAGAAACAGTTCAGATTAAAGCTGGCAATGCTGAGGCCACAATACCACCTCTTCTGGGTAGCTGATCCAGGTATCAACTACTCCTCATGAGTGTATCATGCATGACAATATCTCCTTTAGTGAACTGCAAGCTCCTCATACTTCAACAGCAGCTGTCTGTGAATCTTCGGTGCCCAACAAGTTTGGTGATGTCACCGTTTTAAACAAGCATTCATTCTCCACTTCCTGTGCTCGAAGCAGACAACATCTAACCTGCAGCTTGTAAAATTAAAAGCGGATGTGGTTCACACCTGTTATCTTTAATTTCAGATCCCCACATCATTACACAGTTTTACCAGATTTCTCATCTTGCCAAAACTGCATTAAAATATGCAGTGTCCTCTAGGAAGGCCTATTGTGTCAGGAATTGGGAGTGTTACAGGCAGTATTGGTAATAACCTAGATTTGTTTCTATGCCCATCACAACTTTGTGGTGTTAAGTTTTCATGTAGCTTCTCATATCTAGTTTATTACCTTGTATATCATAGTCTTGCATAGCGATTCTGAACACTGATAACCACTTATTCCTGGTGTGTTATATTTTAGATAAAAATCCACTTTGAACAACGAAAGAGGTAAGATGAATAGTCTAAGGGCTGAGCTAACCACTGAATAGAGCGGCCGCAACTAAAAGGAGCTCCGAGCATACATTGTTGAAGTTAGTGGAAAATTCGGTTTTTATCAACCTAAAACCGCTCCTGTGAACTCTGCTATCACAGGAGGCTCATTGCTCCAGGTCTGGGAAGGTGAGACAAGACGGGTGCACATAATACGATTGAAAAGGGTATCCGAAGGTGTGGCCCAGGACAGCAAGCCAAGACACACCATTGCAAGCACCTAGAAAGCCTAGAGGTATTGACCTGCACCCTTGCAGTATCTCAATCTGGAGGGTCGGGGCTCCGCTCTGGAGCCCCGACCCTTGCTGTATTTCAATCTGGAGGGTCAGGGCTCCTGCCCGGAGCCAAGATCAGAAGGAACCTAGTTGTGGCAAGTGTTGTTGAGGAGGCCTAAGAGCTTGTTGGGCTGATCAGTGGCAATTGCGGGCCCACTCTTCCTCTCAAGATCACCACAATCTGCCAGACCATGTCTGGGATCACCAGGGCGGCCACACCAACCGGCTCACAGGCCTCACCACCTAAAAGAAAGCCATGCTACGACAGTGCACCACCTGGGCCTATCCATCCGATGTCCTGCCACTTAATTACATCCCAGCTGAGCCTGTATCTGAACCGGGCACCCATAGCAGTGCATACAAGGCCCTTCCTGACCACCTCTAGAACTGTGTTACCCCTGGCAAATTGGATGAGACCTAAGCCTCTCATATTATAAATAGTACATGTGAGACACTCAATCCACCCACATCCACCCCCTCTAACTACCCTATAGGCCCAGATAGATCCCAGTGAGTAATACACACCACCTCATCAATCCTAACCAAGCAACTCCCCTGACCATATACACAGAGTGACACCCCATCAGCCTAAGCAATTGATTTCACAGAGCTGCCACAACTGGAATAACCAGTAGCTACAAGACAAGCCTAATTTATCAGCCCCTTTCTGGGGATCACTATTTGTTTGAGCTCCCTCTAATGCCATGAGGACTTATTGCTGCACCAAGAGACTATCTTGTTCTGCCTCAAATTCCCTAGTGAGTAACTACCATATTGGTTATCCTCTATCTTGTTTTCATCTCACTTACCAGTTTACTTCAAACTCATAGGCCTATCTCTTTGTTGTAGCCTCTAGTCTCCTTCTCACCTCTCCCTTTCCTGCCTGGCCCACCCAGACAGGTCGCCTCCTTTTTCCTTTTCCCCTTCCTGCGGGTCGTATCCAACTCCCTGAGGTAAGATTGAGACTACCTAACTCATTCTACCTAGCAGTCAACACCAGATTATTTTATTGTTAGTATTGAAGGTATACACTATATTGTTACCATTATTGTTGTTTTTGTTATACTAAGGTACTAGTACACTGGGGCTGCTCCTGCACTCTCTCCCCTACTTTCCCGCTCGGCCTAGTCCTAGCGGGTCATCTCCCCCTGACCTTTTTCCCTCTGGCAACAGGACGTATCCCTTGTTCCCTGGGGAGAGAGAGTAGGTCATCAGCCGAGTACCTCTTTCCGTACTGTTCTTTATAAGATTGTCTGTATTGATTGTGGGGTATCTCTCAGACATCCAATCACCCACTGGCTTCCCTCAATCCATGTAACAGGGGCTGTGCCATCTGAGTCATCCTATCACTTCTACTAAAAAAATCATTACCCCAAATTGGCCCCCTTAAATATATGGAAACTCTCCGATACCCCCTCATTGTGGAATCAGATTAAATTCCTGGACAAGAAGCCTCATTGTTGCAAAAACTAACCCTCCCCTGATATGGCATAACAACGCCAAGGAGACCCCCAGCCCCACTGCGAAATCCTATGTAATTAGTGTCATATAGGCAACCCCTCCACAGGTGACTGAGGCTCATCCATTACTCATTGCACTCTACAATAGAGGCTCTTGCAACCAACCCAACAAAGCAAGCTGGTCAATATGCCCCACTCATCTAGAAAGCATCCTATGACCCCCACCAACATTAGGAAGACAGTGTTTGACCACTTCTCCCAACCAACTAAAGATCATGAAGAAGCGATCAATAGATCATGAAAAAGCCGAAGTTTGAAAATCGTTAATGTGTTCCCGCATTAAACGTCAATGTAGTACATTAAGTGAAAATAATCCTAACGCTAGCCTGCAAACCCGATTGCGTTTTCTCAAGTGCACTAACTTGACATGAAATATTAATATTTTACATTCCAATGTTCTTCACATCGAAGAATATGTTATATTTATTGGCCTGCCTTTTTTTTCTAACAACTGAGACCTCATATGTTTGAGCCCTTATAACTATTTTAATGCAATAATTAAAAAAATGTTTATTAGACAGTGTTATTATGAGTGTAACTGTACTTTTATATGTATTTTTGATTTTTGCAACTTTTTAGTCAAGCATAACAGTTAACCAGAGTTCTGAAGTCGTGATATCCATACGCACATTTAATTAAATTGTGCTCAAGCGAACACGTTTACATTAGTGATGTCGCGAATAGTTCCCGGCGAACATAGCTTGTTCGCGTTCGCCGCGGACGGCGAACATATGCGATGTTCTGTCCGCCCCCTATTCGTCATCATTGAGTAAACTTTGACCCTGTACCTCACAGTCAGCAGACACATTCCAGCCAATCAGCGGCAGACCCTCCCACCTCCTGGACAGCATCCATTTTAGATTCATTCGGAAGCTGTATTCTTAGTAAGAGGAGGGACAGTGTAGCTGCTGCTGATTTAATAGGGAAATCGATAGCTAGGCTAGTGTATTCAGTGTCCACTACAGTCCTGAAGGACTCATCTGATCTCTGCTGTAAGGACAGCACCCCAAAAAGCCCTTTTTAGGGCTAGAACATCAGTCTGTTTTTTTTTTTCTGTGTAATCTAATTGCAGTTGCCTGCCTTCCAGCGTGTGTGTCAGGCTCACAGCGTATACTGTGCCCACTTGCCCAGTGCCACCACTCATATCTGGTGTAACAGTAGTGTACATTTAAAAAAAAACAACACTTTTATGACTGTGAAATAATAGCAGACAGCTGCCAGTACCCAAGATGGGCGCCAATAAGGCAGATGGGGAGCTGTTTTGGGGGGGGGATCAGGTAGGTTGGGGGCTAAGGGGGGATGCTACACCACAGCATATGTAAATATGCTTAAAAAAATTAAAAAATGTAAAAACCTTTTAATTTAGTACTGGCAGACTTTTTGCCAGTACTTAAGATGGCGGGGACAATTGTGGGGTGGGGGAGGGAAGGGAGCTGTTTGGGAGGGATCAGGGGGTCTGATGTGTCAGGTGGGAGGCTGATCTCTACACTAAAGCTAAAATTAACCCTGCAAGCTCCCTACAAACTACCTAATTAACCCCTTCACTGCTAGCCATAATACACGTGTGATGCGCAGCAGCATTTAGCGGCCTTCTAATTACCAGAAAGCAACACCAAAGTCATATATGTCTGCTATTTCTGAACGAAGGGGATCCCAGAGAAGCATTTACAACCATTTGTGCCATAGTTGCACAAGCTGTTTGTAAATAATTTCAGTGAGAATCCTAAGATTGCGAAAAAATTTAAGTTTTTTTAAAATTTGAACGCATTTGGCGGTGAAATGGTGGCATTAAATATACCAAAATGGGCCTAGATCAATACTTTGGGTTGTCTACTACACTTAAGCTAAAATTAACTCTACAAGCTGCCTACATGCTCCCTAATTAACCCCTTCACTGCTGGGCATAAAACACGTGTGGTGCGCAGTTGCATTTAGCAGCCTTCTAATTACCAAAAAGCAACGCCAAAGCCATATAAGTCTGCTATTTCTGAACAAAGGGGATCCCAGAGAAGCATTTACAACCATTTATGCCATAATTGCATAAGTTGTTTGTAAATAATTTCTGTGAGAAACCTAAAGTTTGTGAAAAAGTGAACAATTTTTTTTTATTTTATCGCATTTGGCGGTGAAATGGTGGCATTAAATATACCAAAATGGGCCTAGATCAATACTTTGGGTTGTCTACTAAACTACACTTAAGCTAAAATTAACTCTACAAGCTCCCTACATGCTCCCTAATTAAAAGCAACCAAAAAGCAACGCCAAAGCCATATAAGTCTGCTATAATGGCATGTCTGGCACACAGTGTTGGGGCAAGGGTCCATCTGACCACTGATACCTGGTCTGCAAAGCATGGTCAGGGCAGGTATATCACCTACACTGCGCACTGTGAAGTGGACATAACCCTTACACTACCTGATCGATACAACATCATACCTGATGTTTTAAAGCACGTTATTCCAAACAATTTACGAATGTTAGGTGATTTATGCCCTTTATGGATTAAAACCAGACTCTGCATCAACTATGTAATTTTCCATGGGAGTTTTGCCATGGATCCCCCTCCGGCATGCCACAGTCCAGGTGTTAGTCCCCTTGAAACAACTTTTCCATCATTATTGTGGCCAGAAAGAGTCCCTGTGGATTTTAAAATTTGCCTGCCTATTGAAGTCTATAGCGGTTCGCCCGTTCGCGAACATTTGTGGAAATTCGCGTTTGCCGTTTGCGAACCCAAATTTTTATGTTCACGACATCACTAGTTTACATTCAACCTGTAATATGTGCGCTACTTACGATGCACGCAAAGAGCCGCAATAAACCCCTTTTCACTTGCGCGCAACAATCATCATTTAACCTATGACTCTTAATATGTCCTATGGTTCACTAATGGATGTGCAATGATAGAAGATGTCAGCACTCATCACAGTAATCTATAATTGTGTAAAAGTGAAAAAAGCATTACTGAGCATTAAAGGGCATAGGCTAAATGTAAAAGCACGAGCAGAAATTTCAGTATGTTCATGGATTAATAGTTGCCTATTAAAATTATAATACACTGCAATGTTTTTTGCAAACATTTTGAGGTAGTTTAATTAAGTCATAATTTACAACAAAAAATCCACTCAGAATTTACTGGAGAATTTTAAAGAAAAGAATATGTTAAAGTTTTAAATTGAAATAGAATCTACCCTTTTGTTAGTATTTCTATTGTCAAAAAGTGATTACTTCCCTCTGCAAAATAATAAGGTCCATAGTTACAATGGAGTTGCATAGCAACATATCGCATAGACTAAAAAGGGTTTTGCTAACATGCAGAAAGTAAATATAGAAGGTATAAACCTGGATTAAATGGTACAGTAAATTAAAAAGTGTATTTTAGCACACCTTTTTTTTTTTGCTTTCGAATTCATGGTTCAATGTATAAAATGGGGAAAGTGATATATACAGTATATATATATATATATATATATATATATATATATATATATATATATATATATATATATATATATATATATATAAAACACGGAAGGGGACTGCACTCCCAGACCAGACGGGGTACACATCCCATGACCCTGCAACATGCTCAGCCCTGGGTGCTCAGTGGCACTCACAAGAAGCTGTGCTGTCACCAGAGTAACAGGCAGTTAACCCCAGACAGGTGCAAGAACCATAGGGGAAAATACAAAACAAATTATTACAACACAGAGAATACCCTGCACTCACTAGGAAGCTCACAGCTAAGATATAAAAGCAAAAATGGAAAGGTTAGTTACCGCATCTGGCCAAATGGGACAAGCCCAGGTACCACGCCAAGGTCCTTTCCAATACCTGTGACCCTAAAACAGCCACACAATGCAAGCTCTCAAATCCAAAGAAACTGGGAACAAGGGAAGGGTGCACAGGCTTATGTAATCACCCCAGTAATATACAAAACAGGGAAGGGGGCTGCACTCCGAGACCGGACTGGGTACACATCCCATGACCCTGCAACATGCTCAGCCCTATGGTTCTTGCACCCAGACCTGTCTGGGGTTAACTGCCTGTGACTCTGGTGACAGCACAGCTTCTTGTGAGTGCCACTGAGCAGCCAGGGCCACTAGTGCGGCAAAAGATGACAGTTCCTTCAGTAATGTGCCCAGGTCAGCTCTTCTTAAAGGGATATTCTAGCCAAAATTGCAAACCACATGGGTGCATTTCAGTATTGAACAGAAGCAATTGTGTAATATACATGCATTAGCAAAAAGGCTTCTAATAAAAGCTATAGCTGTTTCAAAACTGTATTTAAGTATGCACCATGCACCAGCATTTTAAACACAACAGTTGTTCGGAGAGGCTAAGGTGCTTGTACCATCTGGTAATGACTCAATTTGTTAATTGCCAACATGATACAAGCCCCACTGATTATCTGAGCAGCTGGATTATTTAAAATGTGGGTGCAGTGAAAATATCTAGCTATACTTCACATCCACAAAATGTTAACACTAAATCAGTGATAACTCTTAATATAAGCATTTTTGCCAATACATATATATTGCAAATATGTTTATATATAAAGATGCAATAAATCTATGTGCATTTATATTTTTACTGGAATGTCCATTTAAGCAACGATAAAACCTCCACAGCACTGCAATAAAACATAAAAGAAGGCACTCCAATGGCACAGTATTATTTAGATTATGCGTCCCCTCTCACAACAGCCATCCCAATGGAAGGATACTCACAAAGAGAGAGCACTTATCTCAAAGTGCATATGAAAAAGTCTGGGAGAATTTGGAGCTTCCCAGTTGGCTCACCACAGTTCACAGATGTTTAGATCCTTCGGATCTCAGTCACTTTTACCAGTGTCAAGTGTAATGAAACACACTCAATTCAGAAACACTGTGAATAAAACCCCTTTCATAAAAGAATCTCAGAGTTGTTTTATTAAAAAACATATAATAGCTCATTTTAAAACAATTCTAAACATGTTTCGTAGTACAATATTACTGCTTCCTGAAGCGGCATGAAAACTATAATCAGCTATGTATATATATGTATATATATATATATATATATATATATATATATATATATATATATATATATATATATATATATATATATATATATGTGTCTATGAGTACGGCTCTGATGAACTGAAACACGTTAGACTGAGATGTCTTTGTCAGCACTTTTCTACTGTGAATGATCTGGCTTGCATGCCGTTGTTTTTAAGTTTACAATAAACTTACACGTTTTTACTGGAACTCCGACTCTATACTTTCTTTGTTTTGCCATATATATGAAACTTAATTGATAATCAGTCACATTATTAGCATTAGTAGACAAACAATGTATACAATTAAAAATATATAATTCAATTGGCATACCTTTTTTACCGCCATAGAGATGGTCATAAAAGGCTTTGGGAAATCCTTGGCGTTCATTGCTATATTGTAAATGGACTCTCCCCATAGGTTCCGTGCACACCAATCAGTGGGTACCAAACAATCTGACTAAATATATATATACATTATGACCCATAACTACAGGCGATTGCTGGATTTTTAGACACTCTATAGCTATGTCATGGGCACTTATTGTTGTTTATATATGGCCCTGGGACAGAATCCTTTACTTTATTCCTCTTACTGTTTGCAAAAGTCTGTTTTTTTTTGGTTTTCAATTGAAGGTGCATTAGGGTTGCATTAGTTGGGTTAGCGCATGTCCTATTAGTTTTACTACAGTTTCTTTCACGCCTTGGCACATTGGGTTAGTGCACGTATGTCCTCGGCTAGGCGCACAACGGGTTTTGGCACGTTAAATCCTTTACAGCTATCAGGTTTTTTGCACATGTTTCTGCATTCTTATGAGTTATCTCTGTTGGATATTATGTTAATTTCTCCTGCTTTATTTTACAGTCCTGCGTAGCAAGAGCTTTTTAAGGGTGATCAGTGTTTATTGCATTGTTTTGTTAAATGCTATAATGGAGCTGTCTGATTCTGATTCCTAAATCTACCCTAGAAACTGAGTCCTCAGAACAACTTTTCTACAATTAGGTGTACTTATTGTAAAAAAGCTGGGTTGCCTTCTAGAGTTCATTTATGTGACTCATGTTTAGATTTGTTAATGCAATCTGGCCAACCTAATGCAGATTCTTTGGGTATTCTTTGGGTATTAATGCTACTTCTGTTTGTTCATTACAGGAAAATGTAATTGATGTTTCTCCCCATTGTGAAAAACCTTATCAAGGTTGCAATTTCTGAGGCGTTAGCTGCTCTTCCACCTTCAAACAAGCTTAAAAGGTTTGTTCAGAATTTACCATCTACTAATGCTATGTGTCCTAAAGCCAGGGATACTGTTATGTCTTCAGATGGTGAAGTTTCCTCTGGTAATCAGGAGCCTTCATTTGATGTTGAACCTGATATTTCCTCTTTTTTAATTTAAAATTGAACATATTTGTTCTCTTTTGAAAGGGGTCTTAATTACTTTAGGAGTTACAGACCCTAAAGTTTTTGATGACAAGCCTTGTAATCGTTTAATTTCAGACCAATGTTAAAATCCCTGAGGTTTTCACCATTCCTGAAGATGTCTCTGACATGATTTCTAGGCAATGGTCTAAGCCAGGTAGTTCATTTAATCCCTCTGCAAGATTTAAAAAGATATATCCTTTAACTGCTGCTAATGTTGCATTGTGGTAAACTGTTCCTAAGGCTGAAGGGGCTATTTCCACTCTGGCTAGGCGTACTACTATTCCTTTGGAAGACAGTACTTCTTTTAAAGGAACATGATAGAGAATACAATTTTAAACATTTCAATTTATTCTGTTATCTAATTAGTTTCATTCTTTAGGTATCCTTAGAAGAAGAATTAGCAAAGCACAAAGGTGAGCCAATCATACAAGATATCTATGTGCAGCCACCAATCTGCAGCTACTGAGCCTATTTAGATATGCTTTTCAACAAAGGATATCAAGAGAATGAGGCAAATTAGATAATATGGGGGATATTTATCAAGCCGTCAACCGCAAATACGCCGGAATTCCGCAGTGTAATTGTGGCGAGCTGGATTCGACCTAGTTATCAAACCCTACAGACCGGCAAAAGTTGAAATCTGTGACGTAACATACGATCCGGCGGTCTCAATCTGACACTGATCGATGCTTACGTCATTACAGATGTTTTGAATACACATTCGGCACTTTTTCAAAGTTATCAAGTAGTTAACCGGTATGCTTGCGGCTATTCCAGCCCAGCGTACCTGGATTTCAATTCGCAACCCTGGAGGCCACGGATGCCATAGGAATCAATGGGAGTCTGAAAGCAGCGAAAGCTCATGTTCGATGCTGCCAGATATCCCATTGATTTCTATGGTAGAAAACCAGTAACGTTTACACCTAACACCCTAACATAAGCCCCAAGTCTAAACACCCCTAATCTGCCGCCCCGACATCGCCGCAACCTACATAAAATTATTAACCCCTATCCCGCCGCTCCCGGACCCCGCCGCAAATAAATAAAGTTATTAACCCTTAAACCTCTGGCCTCCCACATCACTACCATTAACTAAACCTATTAACCCCTAAACCTCTGGCCTCCCACATCATTACCATTAACTAAACCTATTAACCCCTAAACCGCCAGCCCCCCCACATCACTACCATTAACTAAACCTATTAACCCCTAAACCGCCAGCCCCCCACATCGCCATAATCTAAATTAAATTATTAACCCCTAAACCTAACAACCCGATAACTTTACATTAAAATTACAACATCCCTATCTTATATAAATTTATCTTATATAAATTTAAACTTACCTGTAGAATTAAAATAAACGATATTAAACTATTAATTAACTTACCCTAACTATTATACTAAAATTACATTAAACTAGCAATTAAATTAACTATATTACATATTAAAAAACCCTAACCCTACTAAAATTATTTAAATCTACTTCTAAATCTACTATTAAAAATTACAAAAAAACCCCCGCTATGTTACAAAAAATAAAAAACACTAAATTACGAAAATAAACAATAAATAAATAAATAGTAGCCCTATCAAAATAAAAAAGCCCCCCCAAAATAAAAAACCTGCTAGCCTACAATAAACTACCAATGGCCCTTAAATAGGATGAGAGCTGCTCAAATCCTATTGGCTGATTGGAACCTTTCAGCCAATAGGAATGCAAGGGATGCCATCTTGGATGACATCACTTGCATTCAAGTTCCAATTTACGGCGGCGACCGTATTGAGGAGGAGCTCCATGCCGGATGTCTTCAGGATAGATGAAAATAGAAGAAGCTGCATGGATAAAGACTTTGCAGGATGGATGAAGATGGAAGAGGTCGTCCGGATGAGGTTTAGGTTACAGTTGCAGTGGTGTCAGGGTAGCGGCGGGATAGGGGTTAAACATATTAGTATAGTGGCGATGTTTAGTGACAGGTTATAAATAAAGTTGGTAAAAAGCCGAATAGACGCGAGATCGATGACTGTTAGTTAATAACAGTCCGATGCTCATCACCCCGTGCTTGGTGCACAGCTTTTTGCCGGCTTTTTTTATAAGTATGGAGAGCGTATTCAGGTCTGTGGCCGCGATGTTAGGCGAGCGTATTGGTGCCGGCGAATGCAGCATAGCTGAGGCTTTGATAAATATCCCCCTATAAGTAAAAACCCAAAGAACAAATTTGTGTTTCATGTCCCTTTAAGTACCTGTTGGATGGATAGAGTCCTTTTAAAAGAAGGGCCTTTTTATAAGCGGGCTATTTATTTAGGCAAGCTATTTCTATAGCTGGTTTTCAGTGTTCTGGTGACCCTTTCAATAAAAATCTTTTGGGTTTACTTAAAAATGCTAATTATTTTATTTGTGATGCTGTATTTGATATTATGAAGATTAATATGAAAAACATGTATTTAGCAGTCCTTATTAGGTGGGCCGGGCCCTATGGCTTAAATCATGGGCTGCTGACATGGTGTCAAAATCCAGATTATTGTCTCTCTTTTCAGGGAAATAAATTGTTTGGTTTTCATTTAGATTTTATAATATCTACTGTTACTAACTGGAGGTAAAGGGGATTTTCTTCCTCAGGAAAATAAGTCTAAAGGGAAATCTAAAGCTTCTAATTATTTTCTTTCCTTTCCTCAGAATAAAGAAACAAAGGTTGACTCCTCTATTCAGAAGCAATGCATCTCTGGCACAATCTTGAGGCCTAGTACTAACTGTCAAAGCAAGGGGAGGGAGAAAAAATATATTTTTTTAATTAAATAGAAAAATTAAGTGCGAAATTGAACTTCTGTAACTTATTGTTTCTTATGCGTCTTCTTTTTTCTGTTCTTTTATTAGTTTTATATGTAAGAAAAATTCCTCAGGATACATTGTTTATTTCTGGCATAAGATAATCATGATGTACTAATGGTATCTGTATATATTGCACCTCTATAAAGAAAGATAGATTAAAAATAAAGAACAATCAAAGCAGGCTAAGAAATCTATCCATACTAGCAAAACTGTATGAAAGTGAGGCCCCCAATCCAGAGATTCTGGTAGGGGGCAAGTTAAGCTCTTTCAGGAGGCTTTGTTTTTGTTTGTTCCAGATCCCTGGGTCCTGAATATAATTTCCCAGGGGTATCGAATAGGATTCAGAACAAGGCCTCCCAGAGGAAGGTTTTTTCTGTCCAATGTTCCAAGTTCAAGCCTTTTTTCCAGTCTGTCTAAGATCTGGAAGCTATGGCAGTGACTCTACCAGTTCCTTTGCAGGAACAGGGGATAGGATTTTATTCAAATAATTTATTGTTCTAAAGAAGGAAGATACTTTCAGACCAGTCCTGGATTTGAAAGCTCTGAACAAGTTTAAGGATTCCTTCTGCCAAGACGGAAACTATTCAGACTATTCTGCCTTTTGTTCAGCAAGGTCAGTTTATGTACACAATGAGGCCCATTTATCAAGCTCTGTATTGGGAGCTTGTGGGCCCGTGTTTCTGGCGGGTCTTCAGACTCGCCAGAAACAGCAGTTATGAAGCAGCGGTCTAAAGACCACTGCTCCATAACCCTGTCCGCCTGCTCTGATTCTGATTGAGGCCCAAGTTTGTTACAATATTATATATTGTTGCAAGCACTGCTGACATAGAATGATAATGACACATGCATGCTCTTGAGGTCCTATGAGCCTACCTAGGTTTACTCTTTAACAAAGTGTACAAAGAGAAAGAGGCAAATTTAATAGTAGAGGTAAATTTGAAAGTTGTATAAAATGGCATGCTCTATCTGAATAATGAATGTTTAATTTTGGCTTTATTGTCCCTTTAAGTGATTTTATATGTTTTAATACAAATACATTTTGGAAAATCCTGCAAGCCTGAGAATTTGATATGCACTTACCTTGGAGCTATTGAAAATCTTTCCTGTGTGATTACCATGCTTGACCTCTCAATATTGTGTCGTTTTTGGGGGAGGCAGTATTGGTATTCATTTAAAGATATGTTTATTTTCTGTACTATGTATTAATCAAAAGGCATAGGACATGGAAAACAACATACCAACTATCACCTTCATGCTCATGTCTTTGAACAAAGGACATTTAATTTCTGTACTATGGAGTAAACATTTTTAAAGGCATGACACAATAATATTCTTACTAAGAGAAAAATTGCATCATTTCATTTTACATACCTCAATGATGGTGGTTATAAGCAAGTTTTCAATAACGGTATATGGGTATGCATTAAAATGTATACTGCTTAATATAGATAGACATGGCCAAAAGTATTGTAACCCTTGCGATTTAAGAGAAAAAAAAACACATAAAAGGCCGACTGGAGTTTGTCAAAATGCATGTAGCAAGCCACAGTAATTCTGGGAGAATGTCCTTTTGGCAGACAAAACAAAAATAGAGTTTTTTTGGAAATCGCAACTACTTCATGTGTACAGAGGTTAAAAAGAAGCTTTCAAAGAAAAGAACACCATGGAGGAGGCTCAGAGATGTTTTGGGGTTGCTTTGCTGCCTCTGTCACTGAGATGAGACAATAGAGGGGCGCCCCTCTATTGTCTCATCACTATAGTTCTGTACCACCTGAAGTGCGAGGAGGAGAGCAGCTGCAATTTTACAACAAATGAAACCTAATATTGGGACTTATATCTTTGATGTTATGCTGCTATTATTCTCATCATTTTAGATTCTGAAAATACAATTTTAGTTTATTTTTGTACATTACTATAATACTATATTATTGTGTCAGAGTGCCCCATATTGGCTACCTTTTATTGGCTTTGTATATTCAACTCTGTCACTGGGAGCCTAGAATCTGTGCAGGACACAATGAAATCAGAACACTATCATGACATTCTGGAGCAAAACATAATGCCTAATGTCAGAAAGCTGTGTGCCAGTCGCAGGTCATGGGTCCTCCAGCAGGATAATGACCAGAAACATACCTCCAAAAAGCCCCCAAGAATAGATGAGAAGAAAACGTTGGACTGTTCTGAAGTGGTCTTCTATGAGTCCAGATCTGAATCCCATTGAACATCTGTCAAAAGAGCTGAAACTCGCAGTTGGAAAAAGGCACCAATCAAACCCCAAAGAACTGGAGCAGTTTGCTCAAGAAGAGTGGGACAAAATCCCAGTCCAAAAGTGTAGAAATCTTTTTCAGAGCTACAGAAAGTGCTTTATTGCAGCTATTGGCCTCTATTTATCAAGCTGTCAACCACAAATACGCTGGAATTCCGCAGCGTATTTGTGGCGAGCCTGATTTGCCTTAGTTATCAAACCCTACAGACCGGCAAAAGTAGAATTTAGTGACGTAACATACGATCGGCCGGACTCAGTCCGACACAGATCGATGCTTACGTCACTACAGATGTTCTGAATGCAAGTTCGGCACAATCTGACTACTTTTGGAAGTTATCAAATTCCTACCAGGTACGCTCGGCACTATTCCGGCCCAGCCTACCTGGTTTTCAATCTGCCGCCCTAGAGGCGGTGGATGCCATAGGAATCAATTGGAGTCGGAAAGCAGCGAGAGCTGCTGCCCGATATCCCATTGATTCCTATGGGAACGTGTACACATAACACCCTAACATGTACCCCGAGTCTAAACACCCCTAATCTGCCCCCCCCACACCGCCGTCACCTACATTATACTTATTAACCCCATATCTGCCCCCCTACACCGCCGCCACCTACATTATACTTTTTAACCCCTAATCTGCCCCCCTACACCGCCGCCACCTACATTATACTTATTAACCCCTAATCTGCCGCCCCGCCACCTAAATAAAACTTATTAACCCCTATCCTGTCACTCCCGGACCCCGCCGCAACTAAATAAACTTATTAACCCCTATCCTGCCGCAACTAAATAAAACTTATTAACCCCTAAACTGCCGCTCCCGGAGCCCACCGCCACCTACATTATACTTATTAACCTCTAATCTTCTACCCCCTACACCGCCACCACTACATATTATATTTATTAACCCCTAAACCTAAGTCTAACCCTAACACCCCCTAACTTAAATATAATTTAAATAAATCGAAATAAATTATTCCTATTTAAAACTAAATACTTACCTATAAAATAAACCCTAAGATAGCTACAATATAACTAATAGTTACATTGTAGCTATCTTAGGATTTATTTTTATTTTACAGGCAACTTTGTATTTATTTTAACTAGGTAGAATAGTTATTAAATAGTTATTAACCATTTAATAACTTCCTAGTTAAAATAAATACACATTTACCTGTAAAATAAAACCTAACCTAAGTTACAATTACACTTAACACTACACTATAATTAAATACATTAAGTAAACTAAATACAATAAAATACAATTAAAAACAATTATCTAAAGTACAAAAAAAACAAACACTAAATTACAGAAAATAATAAAATAATTACAATTTTTTTAAACTAATTACACCTAATCTAATCCACCTAATAAAATAAAAAAGCCCCCAAAATAATAAAAATCCCTACCCTATACTAAATTACGAATAGCCCTTAAAAGGGCCTTTTGCGGGGCATTGCCCCAAAGTAATCAGCTCTATTATCTGAAAAAAAGTACAATACCCCCCCAACATTTAAACCCACCACCCTACTCTAAAACCCAACCAATCCCCCCTTAAAAAAAACCTAACACTAACCCCTTGAAGATCACCCTACCTTGAGATGTCTTCACCCAACCGGGCCGAAGTCCTCAACGAAGCCGGGCGAAGTGGTCCTCCAGACGGGCAGAAGTCTTCATCCAAGCCAGGCAGAAGAGGTCCTCCAGACGGGAAGAAGTCTTCATCCAGGCGGCATCTTCTATCTTCATCCATCCGGTGCGGAGCGGGTCCATCTTCAAGACACCCGATGCGGAGCATCCTCTTCCAACGACATCCGACGACTGAATGACGGTTCCTTTAAATTACGTCATCCAAGATGTCGTCCCTTGAATTTCGATTGGCTGATAGAATTCTATCAGCCAATCGGAATTAAGGTAGGAAAAATCCTATTGGCTGATGGAACAGCCAATAGAATGCGAGCTCAATCCTATTGGCTGATTGCATCAGCCTATAGGATTTTTCCTACCTTAATTCCGATTGGCTGATAGAATTCTATCAGCCAATCGGAATTCAAGGGACGCCATCTTGGATGACGTAATTTAAAGGAACATTCATTCATCAAGAAGACGTTGAAAGAAGAGGATGCTCCGCGTCGGATGTCTTGAAGATGGAGCCGCTCCGCGCCGGATGGATGAAGATAGAAGATGCCGGTTGGATGAAGACTTCTGCCCATCTGGAGGATCACTTCTGCCCATCTGGAGGACCACTTCTGCCGGCTTCGTGGAGGACTTCGGCCCGGTTGGGTGAAGACTTCTCAAGGTAGGGTGTTAGGTAGGGGTTAGTGTTAGGTTTTTTTAAGGGGGGATTGGGTGGGTTTTAGAGTAGGATTGGGTGTGTGGGTGGTGGGTTTTAATGTTGGGGGTATTGTACTTTTTTTCAGGTAATAGAGCTGATTACTTTGGGGCAATGCCCAGAAAAAGGCCCTTTTAAGGGCTATTACTAATTTAGTATAGGGTAGGGATTTTTATTATTTTGGGGGGATTTTTATTTTATTAGGGGGATTAGATTAGGTGTAATTAGTTTAAAAAAATTGTAATTATTTTATTATTTTCTGTAATTTAGTGGGGGGTTTTTGTACTTTAGATAATTGTTTTTAATTGCATTTAGTTTACATAATTTATTTCATTATAGTGTAGTGTTAGGTGTAATTGTAACTTAGGTTAGGTTTTATTTTACAGGTATATTTGTATTTATTTTAACTAGGAAGTTATTAAATAGTTAATAACTATTTAATAACTATTCTACCTAGTTAAAATAAATACAAAGTTGCCTGTAAAATAAAAATAAATCTTAAAATAGCTACAATGTAACTATTAGTTACATTGTAGCTAGCTTAGGGATTATTTTATAGGTAAGTATTTAGTTTTAAATAGGAATAATTTATTTATATTTATTTAAATTATATTTAAGTTAGGGGGTGTTAGGGTTAGTGTTAGACTTAGGTTTAGGGGTTAATACATTTAATATAGTGGCGGCGGTGTAGGGGGGGCAGATTAGGGGTTAATAAATATAATGTAGGTGGCGGCAGTGTAGGGGGGCAGATTAGGGGTTAATTAATATAATGTAGGTGGCGGTGGGCTCCGGGAGCGGCGGTTTAGGGGTTAAACACTTTATTTAGTTGCGGTGGGCTCCGGGAGCGGCGGTTTAGGGGTTAATAACTTTATTTAGTTGCGGCGGGGTCCGGGAGCGGTGGTTTAGCGGGTAAACAGTATAGTATAGGGAGCGGCAGGATAGGGGTTAATAACTTTATGTAGGTGGCGGCGGTATAGGGGGCAGAAGATTAGGGGTTAATATGTATAATGTAGGTGGCGGTGGGCTCCGGGAGCGGCGGTTTAGGGGTTAATAACTTTATTTAGTTGCGTCGGGGTCCGGGAGCGGCGGTTTAGGGGGTAAACAGTATAGTATAGTGTGGGTGTTTAGTGACAGAGTAGCAATAAAGCTGTGAAAAAGCCGAAGAGCAGCGAGATCGATGACTGTTAGTTAACAACAGTCCGCTGCTCATCGCCCCGTACTTGGTGCACGCTTTTTGACAGCTTTTTTGGTAACTTTGGAGAACGTATTAAGGTCCACGGCAGCAATGTAAGGCGATCTTAGGCGAGCGTATTGGTGCCGTCGAATGCAAGTAAGTTGACAGGTTGATAAATAGAGGCCATTGTCTATAAAGGCTTTGCTACGATATATAAGGTTAAGAGTATATTTTTGTCCGTACTATTCTCATTTGTTTCACTGTTTAAAATAATATGTGAAATCAAAAGTGAAGTTCCTGTTCTATTACATCCTATATAATAATTGGCCAAGTATGTTTGTCAGATGCAGTCATGCGCAGTAGAGACTGCACGTGACAAACATACCTGGCCTTCAGCTGCAGAGTAGTGCGCACTGCGGAAGCTGCCTGGTGGGGGTGTGACCGGCGCCGGGCGTGCCGTGATGGGGGCGTGGCAGGCATGACAAGGGGGCGTGGACGGCGGGCGTGATGAGGGGGCGTGGCCTCACTGGAGCGCACGGGAGGGGCGTGGCCGGCGGGAGAGACCAAAACAGAAGAAGGAAAGAAGGAAGGAAGGAAGGAAGGAAGGAAGGAAGGAAAGAAAGCGAGCAGAAGAGGGGGGAAGAGCAAAAGATCGAGAGAGAGCGCAAAAGAGTGGGAGAGAAAGAGGGGGAGAGAGAGCTCAAAAGAGAGGGGGGAGAGAGAGAGCTCAAAAGAGAGGGGGGAGAGAGAGAGCTCAAAAGAGAGGGGGGAGAGAGAGCTCAAAAGAGAGAGAGAGAGAGAGCGCAAAAGAGGGAGAGAGAGCGCAAAAGAGAGGGGGAGAGAGCGCAAGAGAGGGGGAGAGAGCGCAAGAGAGGGGGAGAGAGCGCAAGAGAGGGGGAGAGAGTGCAAGAGAGGGGGAGAGAGCGCAAGAGAGGGGGAGAGAGCGCAAGAGGGGGAGAGAGAAAGCACAAAAGAGGGGGAGAAAGAGTGCTCAAAAGAGAGGGGGAGACAGAGCGCAAAAGAGAGGGGGAGAGTGAGCGCAAAAGAGAGGGGGGAGAGTTTAAAAGAGAGCGCAAAAGAGGGGGGTGAGAGCGCATAAGAGAAGGGGGAGACAGAGAGCAAAAGAGGGAGAGAGAGAGCAAAAGAGGGAGAGAGAGAGCGCAAAAGAGAGGGGGAGAGAGCACAAAAGAGAGGGGGAGAGAGCGCAAAAAAGAGGTGGAGAGAGCGGTTTAGGGGGTAAACAGTATAGTATAGGGAGCGGCAGGATAGGGGTTAATAACTTTATGTAGGTGGCGGCGGTATAGGGGGTGGAAGATTAGGGGTTAATATGTATAATGTAGGTGGCGGTGGGCTCCGGGAGCGGCGGTTTAGGGGTTAATACATTTATTAGAGTTGCGGTGGGCTCCGGGAGCGGCGGTTTAGGGGTTAATAACTTTATTTAGTTGCGGCGGGGTCCGGGAGCGGCGGTTTAGGGGGTAAACAGTATAGTATAGTGTGGGTGTTTAGTGACAGAGTAGCAATAAAGCTGTGAAAAAGCCCCGTACTTAGTGTGCGCTTTTTGACAGCTTTTTTGGTAACTTTGGAGAACGTATTCAGGTCCACGGCAGCAATGTAAGGCGATCTTAGGCGAGCGTATTGGTGCCGTTGAATGCAAGTAAGTTGACAGGTTGATAAATAGAGGCCATTGTCTATAAAGGCTTTGCTACGATATATAAGGTTAAGAGTATATTTTTGTCTGTACTATTCTCATTTGTTTCACTGTTTAAAATAATATGTGAAATCAAAAGTGAAGTTCCTGTTCTATTACATCCTATATAATAATTGGCCAAGTATGTTTGTCAGATGCAGTCATGCGCAGTAGAGACTGCACGTGACAAACATACCTGGCCTTCAGCTGCAGAGTAGTGCGCACTGCGGAAGCTGCCTGGTGAGGGTGTGACCGGCGCCGGGCGTGCCATGATGGGGGCGTGGCAGGCATGACAAGGGGCGTGGACGGCGGGCGTGATGAGGGGGCGTGGCCTC
This sequence comes from Bombina bombina, assembly GCF_027579735.1. Lineage (NCBI taxonomy): Eukaryota > Metazoa > Chordata > Amphibia > Anura > Bombinatoridae > Bombina > Bombina bombina. The sequence continues at coordinate 89,096,184 of NC_069502.1, read as the reverse complement.
GCTGGAGCGCGCGGGAGGGGCGTGGCCGGCGGGAGAGACCAAAATAGAAGAAGGAAGGAAGGAAGGAAAGAAAGCGAGCAGAAGAGGGGGTAGAGCAAAAGAGGGAGAGAGAGCGCAAAAGAGTGGGAAAGAGGGGGAGAGAGAGGGGAGAGAGAGACCTCAAAAGAGAGGGGGGAGAGAGAGAGCTCAAAAGAGAGGGGGAGAGAGAGCTCAAAAGAGAGGGGGGAGAGAGAGCGCAAAAGAGAGGTAGGAGAGAGAGCGCAAAAGAGGGAGAGAGAGAGAGCGCAAAAGAGGGAGAGAGAGAGAGCGCAAAAGAGAGGGGGAGAGAGCGCAAGAGAGGGGGAGAGAGCGCAAGAGAGGGGAAGAGCGCAAAAGAGGGGGAGAGAGAGAGCACAAAAGAGGGGGAGAGAGAGTGCTCAAAAGAGAGGGGGAGAGAGTGCTCAAAAGAGAGGGGGAGAGAGAGAGCGCAAAAGAGAGGGGGAGAGAGAGCGCAAAAGAGAGGGGGAGAGAGAGCGCAAAAGAGAGGGGGGAGAGTTTAAAAGAGAGCGCAAAAGAGGGGGGTGAGAGCGCAAAAGAGAAGGGGGAGACAGAGTGCAAAAGAGGGAGAGAGAGAGCAAAAGAGGGAGAGAGAGAGCGCAAAAGAGAGGGGGAGAGAGCACAAAACAGAGGGGGAGAGAGCGCAAAAAAGAGGTGGAGAGAGCGCAAAAAAGAGGGGGAGAGAGCGCAAGGGGGAGAAAGCACAAAAGAGAGGGGGAGAGAGCGCAAAAAAGAGTGGGGAGAGAGCGCAAAAAAGAGGGGGGAGAGAGCGCAAAAGAGTGGGGGGAGAGAGAGCTCAAAAGAGAGGGGGGGGGAGAGAGCTCAAAAGAGAGGGGGGGGAGAGAGCTCAAAAGAGAGGGGGGGGGGAGAGAGAGCTCAAAAGAGAGGGGGGGAGAGAGAGTGCAAAAGAGAGGGGGAGAGAGAGTGCAAAAGAGAGGGGGAGAGAGAGTGCAAAAGAGAGGGGGAGAGAGAGTGCAAAAGAGAGGGGGAGAGAGCGCAAAAGAGGGGAAGAGAGAGTGCAAAAGAGGGGAAGAGAGAGCAAAAGAGAGGGGGAGAGAGAGAGCAAAAGAGAGGGGAAGAGAGAGCAAAAGAGAGGGGGGAGAGAGAGCAAAAGAGAGGGAGAGAGAGAGCAAAAGAGAGGGGGGGAGAGAGAGAGCGCAAAAGAGGGGGGGAGAGAGCAAAAGAGGGGGAGAGAGAGCAAAAGAGGGGGGAGAGAGAGAGCAAAAGAGGGGGAGAGAGCAAAATAGGGGAGAGAGAGAGCAAAAGAGGGCGAGAGAGAGCAAAAGAGGGCGAGAGAGAGCAAGAGGGGGGAGAGAGCAGATGAGGGGGGAGAGAGAGAGCGAGCAAAAGAGGGGAGAGAGAGCAAAAGAGGTGGGAGAGAGAGAGCAAAAGAGGGGAGAGAGAGAGCAAAAGAGGGGGAGAGAGAGAGCAAAAAAGGGGGGAGAGAGAGAGCAAAAGAGGGGGGAGAGAGAGAACTCAAAAGAGAGGGGGGGAGAGAGAGAGAGTGCAAAAGGAAGGGGGGAGGGAGAGGGAGCAAGGGTTGGAACCGCTGTACCTAAAAAATTGGCCCGTGTACACAGGCTTTAGGACTAGTTTGAAACAAAAGAACAGTGGATACCAAATACCTCTTTCACTTTTTACTTAGTTCAGAGAAAAAGGTGTGTTTTCCTAATAAAGTGGCCACAATCATGTTCTGTATGTAGATAGATAGATATGTGTATGTGTGTTTTAAGCAAACTCCTGCCCCCTCACACAACTGCAAACACTATGGTTAAAGGTGCATAAACCCCAAATGTATCTTCCATGAGTCAGATAAAGCTAACAATTTTAAACAAATTTCAATATACTGTGCTTCCAATACCTAATTTGTTCTTTTACCATTCTTTGTTGAATGGCATACCTTGGTAGGCTTAGGAGCAGTAATGTACTAGAGCCTGTAGTCATTGGCTCACCCGATGTGTTCAGCAAGCTCCCAGAATTGCATTACAGCTCCTTTAACAAAGGATACCAAGAGAATGAAGCAAATCTGATAATAGAAGTAAATAGGAAAGTTGCTTAAAATTGTATTCTCTTGATCATGAAAGAAAAATGTTGAGTTTTATGCCCTTTTAATAATTCATTTTAGAAAATGCATGCATGTTTAATTTACATGTATTATAAAATGTTATTAAAAAGATTCTTATGTCTTATTAAAAAAATAAATAATCACACAATAAAATATTATAAGTTATCTTTACGACTATGGCACAAAAATAGAAATTGTGCATTTCTTGCGCTATATATGACATATTGTGACATCATGCAACACTTTCAGATAAAAATACAGCACTTTACACATCCTAACATACTAGAAAGCTATTGTTAGTCTAATAAAGTTCTGCATTATTTATCCTTTATAGCCTCATTCTGTGTCAGTCTTAAAGGGACAGTCAACACCAGATTTTTTGTTGCTTAAAAAGAAAGATAATCCCTTTATTACCCATTCCCCAGTTTTGCATATTCAACACAGTTATAATAATACACGTTTTACATCTGTAAATACCTTGTGTATTATTATAACTGTGTTGTGTGTTGTCTAAGCCTCTGCTGACTGCCCCCTTATTTCAGTTCTTTTGACAGACATGCAGTTTAGCCAATCAGTGCTCACTCCTAGGTCACTTTACCTGCATGAGCTCAATGTTATCTATATGAAACATGTGAACTAATGCCCTCTAGTGGTCAAAATGTATTCAGATTAGAGGCAGTCTTCAAGGTCTAATAAATTAGCATATGAACCTCCTAGGTTTAGCTTTCAACTAAGAATACCAAGAGAACAAAGCAAAATTGGTGATACAAGTAAATTGGGAAGTTGTTTAAAATTGCATTCCCTATTTAAATCATGAAAGTTTTTTTTGGACTTGACTGTCCCTTTAAGTTATAGGGATATAATACTCATATGCTAAATTACTTGAAAGTGATGCAACATAAATGTAAAAAGCTGACAAGAAAATATCACCTGAGCATCTCTATGTAAAAAGGGAAGATATTTTACCTCAAAATTTCTTTAGCTCACAATAGTAAGTGCTCTGTGAAGTTATCATCAGCTACTGTTAAGCTGCATGTTGAAGAATAAAAAAAACAGCCAATCAGCTTCATCATTGCTAATAACATGCCAGATACATGCTCTCCTTAGGAAAGCCGCTCTGATAAGGTGAACTTTAGAACTGACTATAGAGTCCCAGTATCTTATCACGGACTCTGAGATTGAACATTTCCATAAGGGCATTTTGTATAAAGTTTTATGGATATGTTTTAAATATACCACTGGTGGTTTTAAAGTGTATATATATATATATATATATATATATATATATATATATATATATATGTGTCTGTATATATATATATATATATATATATATATAGTAGTAAGCAATTTCCAGTTCAGCCCACCAGTAGCCAACTCGCCTGGGTGCAATGATATACCATGAAATAGAAAGCAAAAAAATGCACTCTCAGGACTTTTCCACAAAAAAACAATTTAATGGAACGTTTTCGGGGTTCACAACCCCTTCATCAGCATGCAAAACAAACAAAATTCAACTCATTTATAGTGTTACATATCAATTACAACATATCAACCTAAGTGTCTCTCCAAAGGAAAAGTGCGCCAATTTTTCGAATTTGGAACGCATATTGCGTTCCACAGTGCTATCCGAAACCGGAAGTTGTATTACCTCACTTCCGGTTTACGGATTCAACAGACAAAACGTGAAATAAAAGATAAAGTAGTGTACTCTACAATTTCAAACGTATTAATATGACATACTAATTTGAGGGACTTATTATAACAACAGTGTGCCACCTTCTAATAAGTGCCAAGAAAATTGTGATGGATATACATTGTCGAACGTTGCTACATCCGGTCGGCATAGAAACAGTAACCATGGTAATCATAAACAACTCTGATTGCCAAAAGATGCCATAATTTGCAATGGTATGCCAGCTGAATGAAACAACAATATTCATAGTGCCATAAGTAACGTGTACTGAATTATATATAATCATATTGTATATATAAAAAAAAAAAAAAAAAAAAAATACTAATTTAAAAATTGAATAGTTAAAAAATAAAAATTAAAAAATAAAAGTTGGACCATATGACAGTACAATTGATTGGAATGGCAAGTTACAAACGTAATGTTGCAAATGTGAGTGCTGTGACTCATAATGTATCGCCAGTATATTACAGCAAAGTGGCGTTAAACATATATAATGCTACACTAAATTCGCAAGCAAATGAAGATCAGATTAGAGCAGTAGATATATATAACAGTATTATAGGGCTGTGCTATTTGGGCTGCTTTTTCGTTAGGGCACAGTTTTCAATTAGATTAAATTTTGACCATTAGGGGGTAATGGCTTACGCCGGCCAAAATGTGCCAACAATTAAGTGAGGGGGGTAACCTTATTTCAGAATTCTAGCCTCCAGTATAATTGCAAGGCAGGGATATATGAGAAGAGGTGATACAGATAAGGATCATGGACATATAAAGCTCATATAGATACTATCCACCTCTGCAATTTATCCAAGTGGATGTGACTTTTTAGTGTCCGTTTTTAAGACTGGTGGTGCATGTTAAAGCAATGGGTAATGGCTCACGGCGGACCAGGCTTCCACAGAGAAGGTGGAGACAGATGTCCCACCTAAACTGTGCCGTTAGGCGCACAACACTTCCCCCTACACCTAGGGGAAACTGAAATGTGTGCCAAAACGGAGCCACCATGTCTACCTGGCATACCCCAAGTGTGTGGCACCCCAGTTGTGGATCACATAATGCTCTTAAAGTCCGGCATGGTGTTCAGGCCACCTGGTTGTATTGTGCCTAATCTGAACATCCACTGGGCCTCTCGTCTCAGAAGTTGCTTATTCCGGTCGCCACCCCGATCCAATGGGGGTATGTGGTCGATTAGAATATAGCGGATGGAAGATACTGAGTGTCCCTTGTTAGCGCAGTGTCGCGCTACTGGCTGTTCGGAATCGCCGTTTTTAAGTGCTGTCCTTATGGCGTGGCGATGATTAGCCATACGCTCACGAAGTGTGCCAGAGGTCTTCCCTATGTAGAAACAAGAACATGGACAAAACAATAAATATATAACGTGAGTGGTGGTACACGTTATGGAGTGCCGGATGGAGAATGTTCGATTGGTGTGTGGGTGATGGAAAACTTTGGTACCCACTAGGCCATTACACGTTGTGCAGCCCAAACAACGATAGGAGCCCCTTATATTCCTTTTCATCCCTGTTGAGTAACACTGTTTGGGGTCCGTTTTCACCAGAAGGTCTTTGAGATTAGTTCCCCGCTTAAACCCAACCATAGGTCGTAGGTTATGGGTAAATGTGAGTTTTGGGTCTGAAGACATAATTGGCCAGTGTTGTCGAAGAATTTGGCCGATATTTTTTGTGACTGGAGTAAAAGTGGTGGACATAATGAGCTTGTCACTAGCGTCCCTTTTTGGTTTGGGTATAATTAATTCTGTCTGTGTTAGCCTTGAAACAGATTCCACAGCATCATAGATTATCGGGGTCTTGTAGCCCCTGTTCTGGAACTTCTCACCCATTCCTTTCAATTGGGAGACCCCCGTTACAGGATTCAAATTGTTACGCATTGTTCTTATGCATTGTGATTTTACAATGCCCTTTAATAGGGCTGGGGGATGGCAACTATCTGCCCTTAATATAGAGTTGCGGTCGGTGGGTTTATGATACAATGTGGTTCCTAATTTGTTAGAATCCTTGAAAACTGTCAAGTCCAAGAAATGAATGGATGCAGTGTCAGCTGTCATCTTAAACTTGACATTGTCAGTTGTGTTATTAAACACATCAAACCATTTGTGGAGTTCCTCCAGGCCCCCTCGCCACACCAAGAAAATGTCATCTATGTATTAAGGTCCACGGCAGCAATGTAAGGCGATCTTAGGCGAGCGTATTGGTGCCGTTGAATGCAAGTAAGTTGACAGGTTGATAGAGGCCATTGTCTATAAAGGCTTTGCTACGATATATAAGGTTAAGAGTATATTTTTGTCCGTACTATTCTCATTTGTTTCACTGTTTAAAATAATATGTGAAATCAAAAGTGAAGTTCCTGTTCTATTACATCCTATATAATAATTGGCCAAGTATGTTTGTCAGATGCAGTCATGCGCAGTAGAGACTGCACGTGACAAACATACCTGGCCTTCAGCTGCAGAGTAGTGCGCACTGCGGAAGCTGCCTGGTGGGGGTGTGACCGGCGCCGGGCGTGCCGTGATGGGGCGTGGCAGGCATGACAAGGGGGCGTGGCCGGCGGGCGTGATGAGGGGGCGTGGCCTCACTGGAGCGCACGGGAGGGGCGTGGCCGGCGGGAGAGACCAAAACAGAAGAAGGAAAGAAGGAAGGAAGGAAGGAAGGAAGGAAGGAAAGAAAGCGAGCAGAAGAGGGGGGAAGAGCAAAAGATCGAGAGAGAGCGCAAAAGAGTGGGAGAGAAAGAGGGGGAGAGAGAGCTCAAAAGAGAGGGGGGAGAGAGAGAGCTCAAAAGAGAGGGGGGAGAGAGAGCGCAAAAGAGGGAGAGAGAGCGCAAAAGAGAGGGGGAGAGAGCGCAAGAGAGGGGGAGAGAGCGCAAGAGAGGGGGAGAGAGCGCAAGAGATGGGGAGAGAGCGCAAGAGAGGGGGAGAGAGCGCAAGAGAGGGGGAGAGAGCGCAAGAGGGGGAGAGAGCGCAAGAGCGGGAGAGAGCGCAAGAGAGGGGAAGAGAGAAAGCACAAAAGAGGGGGAGAAAGAGTGCTCAAAAGAGAGGGGGAGAGAGAGCGCAAAAGAGAGGGGGAGAGTGAGCGCAAAAGAGAGGGGGGAGAGTTTAAAAGAGAGCGCAAAAGAGGGGGGTGAGAGCGCAAAAGAGAAGGGGGAGACAGAGAGCAAAAGAGGGAGAGAGAGAGCAAAAGAGGGAGAGAGAGAGCGCAAAAAAGAGGGGGAGAGAGCACAAAAGAGAGGGGGAGAGAGCACAAAAGAGAGGGGGAGAGAGCGCAAAAAAGAGGTGGAGAGAGCGGTTTAGGGGGTAAACAGTATAGTATAGGGAGCGGCAGGATAGGGGTTAATAACTTTATGTAGGTGGCGGCGGTATAGGGGGTGGAAGATTAGGGGTTAATATGTATAATGTAGGTGGCGGTGGGCTCCGGGAGCGGCGGTTTAGGGGTTAATACATTTATTAGAGTTGCGGTGGGCTCCGGGAGCGGCGGTTTAGGGGTTAATAACTTTATTTAGTTGCGGCGGGGTCCGGGAGCGGCGGTTTAGGGGGTAAACAGTATAGTATAGTGTGGGTGTTTAGTGACAGAGTAGCAATAAAGCTGTGAAAAAGCCCCGTACTTAGTGCGCGCTTTTTGACAGCTTTTTTGGTAACTTTGGAGAACGTATTCAGGTCCACGGCAGCAATGTAAGGCGATCTTAGGCGAGCGTATTGGTGCCGTTGAATGCAAGTAAGTTGACAGGTTGATAAATAGAGGCCATTGTCTATAAAGGCTTTGCTACGATATATAAGGTTAAGAGTATATTTTTGTCCGTACTATTCTCATTTGTTTCACTGTTTAAAATAATATGTGAAATCAAAAGTGAAGTTCCTGTTCTATTACATCCTATATAATAATTGGCCAAGTATGTTTGTCAGATGCAGTCATGCGCAGTAGAGACTGCACGTGACAAACATACCTGGCCTTCAGCTGCAGAGTAGTGCGCACTGCGGAAGCTGCCTGGTGAGGGTGTGACCGGCGCCGGGCGTGCCATGATGGGGGCGTGACAGGCATGACAAGGGGCGTGGACGGCGGGCGTGATGAGGGGGCGTGGCCTCGCTGGAGCGCGCGGGAGGGGCGTGGCCGGCGGGAGAGACCAAAATAGAAGAAGGAAGGAAGGAAGGAAGGAAGGAAAGAAAGCGAGCAGAAGAGGGGGTAGAGCAAAAGAGGGAGAGAGAGCGCAAAAGAGTGGGAGAGAAAGAGGGGGAGAGAGAGGGGAGAGAGAGACCTCAAAAGAGAGGGGGGAGAGAGAGCTCAAAAGAGAGGGGGGAGAGAGAGCGCAAAAGAGAGGTAGGAGAGAGAGCGCAAAAGAGGGAGAGAGAGAGAGCGCAAAAGAGGGAGAGAGAGAGAGCGCAAAAGAGAGAGAGAGAGAGCGCAAAAGAGAGGGGGAGAGAGAGCGCAAAAGAGAGGGGGAGAGAGAGCGCAAAAGAGAGGGGGGAGAGTTTAAAAGAGAGCGCAAAAGAGGGGGGTGAGAGCGCAAAAGAGAAGGGGGAGACAGAGTGCAAAAGAGGGAGAGAGAGAGCAAAAGAGGGAGAGAGAGAGCGCAAAAGAGAGGGGGAGAGAGCACAAAACAGAGGGGGAGAGAGCGCAAAAAAGAGGTGGAGAGAGCGCAAAAAAGAGGGGGAGAGAGCGCAAGGAGGAGAAAGCACAAAAGAGAGGGGGAGAGAGCGCAAAAAAGAGTGGGGAGAGAGCACAAAAAAGAGGGGGGAGAGAGCGCAAAAGAGTGGGGGGAGAGAGAGCTCAAAAGAGAGGGGGGGGGAGAGAGCTCAAAAGAGAGGGGGGGGAGAGAGCTCAAAAGAGAGGGGGGGGAGAGAGCTCAAAAGAGAGAGGGGGGGGGGAGAGAGAGCTCAAAAGAGAGGGGGGGAGAGAGAGAGCTTAAAAGAGAGGGGGAGAGAGAGTGCAAAAGAGAGGGGGAGAGAGCGCAAAAGAGGGGAAGAGAGAGTGCAAAAGAGGGGAAGAGAGAGTGCAAAAGAGGGGAAGAGAGAGCAAAAGAGAGGGGGAGAGAGAGAGCAAAAGAGAGGGGAAGAGAGAGCAAAAGAGAGGGGGGAGAGAGAGCAAAAGAGAGGGGGAGAGAGAGCAAAAGAGAGGGGGGGAGAGAGAGAGCGCAAAAGAGGGGGGAGAGAGCAAAAGAGGGGGGAGAGAGAGCAAAAGAGGGGGGGAGAGAGAGAGCAAAAGAGGGGGAGAGAGCAAAATAGGGGAGAGAGAGAGCAAAAGAGGGCGAGAGAGAGCAAGAGGGGGGAGAGAGCAGATGAGGGGGGGAGAGAGAGAGCGAGCAAAAGAGGGGAGAGAGAGCAAAAGAGGTGGGAGAGAGAGAGCAAAAGAGGGGAGAGAGAGAGCAAAAGAGGGGAGAGAGAGAGCACAAGAGGGGAGAGAGAGAGCAAAAAAGGGGGGAGAGAGAGAGCAAAAGAGGGGGGAGAGTGCAAAATAAGGGGGAGAGAGAGAACTCAAAAGAGAGGGGGGGGAGAGAGAGAGAGTGCAAAAGGAAGGGGGGAGAGAGAGGGAGCAAGGGTTGGAACCGCTGTACCTAAAAAATTGGCCCGTGTACACAGGCTTTAGGACTAGTTTGAAACAAAAGAACAGTGGATACCAAATACCTCTTTCACTTTTTACTTAGTTCAGAGAAAAAGGTGTGTTTTCCTAATAAAGTGGCCACAATCATGTTCTGTATGTAGATAGATAGATATGTGTATGTGTGTTTTAAGCAAACTCCTGCCCCCTCACACAACTGCAAACACTATGGTTAAAGGTGCATAAACCCCAAATGTATCTTCCATGAGTCAGATAAAGCTAACAATTTTAAACAAATTTCAATATACTGTGCTTCCAATACCTAATTTGTTCTTTTACTATTCTTTGTTGAATGGCATACCTTGGTAGGCTTAGGAGCAGTAATGTACTAGAGCCTGTAGTCATTGGCTCACCCGATGTGTTCAGCAAGCTCCCAGAATTGCATTACAGCTCCTTTAACAAAGGATACCAAGAGAATGAAGCAAATCTGATAATAGAAGTAAATAGGAAAGTTGCTTAAAATTGTATTCTCTTGATCATGAAAGAAAAATGTTGAGTTTTATGCCCTTTTAATAATTAATTTTAGAAAATGCATGCATGTTTAATTTACATGTATTATAAAATGTTATTAAAAAGATTCTTATGTCTTATTAAAAAAAAAAATAATCACACAATAAAATATTATAAGTTATCTTTACGACTATGGCACAAAAATAGAAATTGTGCATTTCTTGCGCTATATATGACATATTGTGACATCATGCAACACTTTCAGATAAAAATACAGCACTTTACACATCCTAACATACTAGAAAGCTATTGTTAGTCTAATAAAGTTCTGCATTATTTATCCTTTATAGCCTCATTCTGTGTCAGTCTTAAAGGGACAGTCAACACCAGAATTTTTGTTGTTTAAAAAGAAAGATAATCCCTTTATTACCCATTCCCCAGTTTTGCATATTCAACACAGTTATAATAATACACGATTTACCTCTGTAAATACCTTGTGTATTATTATAACTGTGTTGTGTGTTGTCTAAGCCTCTGCTGACTGCCCCCTTATTTCAGTTCTTTTGACAGACATGCAGTTTAGCCAATCAGTGCTCACTCCTAGGTCACTTTACCTGCATGAGCTCAATGTTATCTATATGAAACATGTGAACTAATGCCCTCTAGTGGTCAAAATGTATTCAGATTAGAGGCAGTCTTCAAGGTCTAATAAATTAGCATATGAACCTCCTAGGTTTAGCTTTCAACTAAGAATACCAAGGGAACAAAGCAAAATTGGTGATAAAAGTAAATTGGGAAGTTGTTTAAAATTGCATTCCCTATTTAAATCATGAAAGTTTTTTTTGGACTTGACTGTCCCTTTAAGTTATAGGGATATAATACTCATATGCTAAATTACTTGAAAGTGATGCAACATAAATGTAAAAAGCTGACAAGAAAATATCACCTGAGCATCTCTATGTAAAAAGGGAAGATATTTTACCTCAAAATTTCTTTAGCTCACAATAGTAAGTGCTCTGTGAAGTTATCATCAGCTACTGTTAAGCTGCATGTTGAAGAATAAAAAAACAACAGCCAATCAGCTTCATCATTGCTAAAAACATGCCAGATACATGCTCTCCTTAGGAAAGCCGCTCTGATAAGGTGAACTTTAGAACTGACTATAGAGTCCCAGTATCTTATCACAGACTCTGAGATTGAACATTTCCATAAGGGCATTTTGTATAAAGTTTTATGGATATGTTTTAAATATACCACTGGTGGTTTTAAAGTGTATATATATATATATATATGTGTGTGTCTGTATATATATATATATATATATATATATATATATATATATATATATATATATATATATATATATACACACAGTATACATATATATATATATATATATATATATATATATATACACACACACATACATATATATACACACACAATAAATAAATATATATATATATATATATATATATATATATATATATATATATATGTATATATTTATATATACACTAGCCTTAAAGCCTGTGTACACGGGCCAATTTTTGCAGTACAGCGGTTCCACCCCTTGCTCTCTCTCTATCCCCCCTCTTTTGTTCTCTCTCTCCCCCTCTCTTTTCCTCCCTCTCTTTTGCGCTCTCTCTCCCCTCTCTTTTGCTCTCTCTTTTTCACCCCCTCTCTTTTGCTCTCTCGCCCCTTCTCTTTTGCTCTCTCTCTCCCCCCTCTCTTTTGCTGTCATTCTCCCCTCTCTTTTGCTCTCTCTACCCTCTCTTTTGCTCTCTCTATCTCCCCCTCTTTTGCGCTCTCTCCCCCCTCTTTTTTGCTCTCTCTCCACTTCTCTTTTGCTCTCTCCCCCCTCTTTTGCTCTCTATATCCCCCCTCTTTTGCTCTCTCTCTCCCCCCTCTCTTTTGCTCTCTCTATCTCCCCTTTCTTTTGCTCTCTTTCCCTCCTCTTTTGCGGTCTCTCTCTCCCCTTTCTTTTGCTGTCTCTCTCCCCCTCTCTTTTGCTCTTTCTCTCCCCCCTCTTATGCTCTCTCTCTCCCCTCTCTTATGCTCTCTCTCTCGCCTCCCATTGGCGACCTCTCTCTGCCCTCTTTTGCTCTCTCTCCCTCACTTTTGCTCTCTCTATCTCCCCTCTTTTGATCTCTCTCTTCCCTTTCTTTTCCTCTCCCTCCCCCTCTCTTTTGCTGTCTCTCTTCCTCTCTCTATCTCCCCTCTTTTGAGCTCTCCCTACCCCTCTCTTTTGCTGTCTCTCTCCATCTGTTTTGCTCTCTCTATCTCCCCTCTTTTGATCTCTCTCTCTCCCCCCTCTCTTTTGCTGTCTCTCTCCGTCTCTCTCTATCCCCCCCCCCTTCTGAGCTCTCGGCACAGCCCGCACGGCCCCACCCAGGTCACGACCCGCCTGCCCCCCACATCACGCCCAGCCACGCCCACGTCAAGTCCGGTCACGCCCATGTCCGGCCGGCCCATTACTAACTCTGCAGTGTTGAAGGCCAGATGTGTTTGTCCTTGTGCGCAGTGTCTACTGCGCATGACAGCTTCGGACAAACACACTTGGCCTTTTATTACATAGGATATGTATATATATATATATATATATATATATATATATATATATAGTTGAAATAAGCACTCACTGGACTTAAGCTGTCTGTGACAAAAATATTCTTTAATTCATTTTTTTTTTCTGTAACAAAAATATTCTTTAATTCGTGACGTTTCGGGACAAAAACACAGTCCCTTCCTCTGACAAACAACTCATGCAGAAAACAAACTTTTAAAGACCTTTAGAACCCTCCCCCTTAATTACAGCCAATCCCGGCTGTCCGTGTGCAAACACATAGTGACCTCATAGGATAACATATAATGTTAATTAAGGAACAGCAAAACTGTGTTCAACATATACAAAGTGCAATATTGTTCATATTTTACACAGTGCTTAGTACATTAGTGTATGACCCCACTAGTGATCAGTCTGTCAGGGTTTGTTCCTGCCTTGTTTGCCATGTGCTGCTGGCAGCCATTTTACTCACCTCTCTTGCTGACTTTGGTGCATTCTGGGAGATGCTGATCACTTCCTGAACTTCCTTTTATGGCCAGACTGGTTTACATCATCCATGTGAGACAGGATGCAGTCTCAGAATTGTGATGTCATCACTTATTATTTAAAGGGTCTTTGTTCAGTATGCTTTGCCCTTGCGTTGTCTCAGACCTGTTTGTGAGAGCTCCTGTGTATTACCTGGCTGTCTGATGTCCCTCCTGGTTCCTGATACCTGGCTTGTTCCTGACTCTGCTGTTCTCCTTGTTCCTGATTCCAGCTCGCCTGACTACTCGCTTTGGCTCCTGACTCGGCTTGTCTGTCTACCAGCTCTAGTTTTGACTCCTGGCTTGTTATTTGACTTGTGGACTTTTTATTATTTTTTGATATTAATAAAGGTGTGATTATTTTTGCACTTCTCGTCTCAGTCTGATTCCTGGCACCCTGACATTACGCAAGGGCCAGGAATCCTGATGGTGCTAATAAATCGCCTTTACCTGCCATAATTTCCAGGATGGATGAACAGGATCACCGCTTGGATCAATTTGCACTAGCCCTGCAAAACCTGCTGACTTGCACTGCACATTTGGACCAAAGTGTCCCGCAAGTTATGGCTGCTCCTGTTTCCACTGATGCACCTAGTCCTACCAGGAGCTTGTCCGGTTCTGCACCTCTACCTCAGCGATATGGAGGCGATCCTAATCAGTGCAGAGGGTTTTTGAACCAGGTGGGCATTTACTTTGAGATGTTACCTCAGGCGTTTCTCTCTGACAGAGCTAAGGTGGGATTTCTCATCTCGTTAATCTCTGACACAGCTCTTGCCTGGGCTAATCCCTTGTGGGAGACTAATAAACCTGTAATTTCAAATTACCCTGAATTTGTGGCCTCCTTTCGAAGGGTATTTGATGTTCCAGCTCACTCCTCCTCTGCTGCTAAACAACTCATGCCCATTCAGCAAGATACAAGATCTGTTGCTCAGTATGCCATTGAGTTCTGTACGCTTGCAGCAGAGATAGGCTGGAACAATGAAGCCCTTGTTTCCGCCTTCTTTCATGGGCTCGCTGATGCGATTAAAGATGAAGTTGCTGCCAGAGATTTACCAAAAGATCTCGAGGCATTGGTGTCTTTTTTGATCCTAATTGACATCAGACTAAGTGAGAGGCCTTCTTTCAAGGAGCACTTGTGGAAGCCTCCTGTACCGTTGTCTCCTACGTGTTCGTTCCCACCCATGCCTCCCTCTCCTCCCATGCCTCCTGGTCCCGAGTCACCAGGTACTGCTGAGCCGATGCAGTTGGGATTCACACATCTCTCCGCAGCGGAGAAGGCCTTTAGGAGGAAGGAGGGGCTCTGCCTCTATTGTGGGTTACAGGGCCACCTTTTGAAGTCTTGTCCTACACGGCCGGGAAACGCTCACACCTAGGGTCCTGTTGGGGGGCAGACCTTAGGTGGTTTATCCTTGTCCCCGGAACCGCTAAAGGAGAAACCTTTGGTCACAGTTGTCCTTTCCTGGGTGGACTCCTCCATAGTCACCCAGGCTCTTGTTGACTCCGGTGCTGCGGGTTATTTCATTGACAGTGCTTTTGTATCGAAGCACTCCATTCCTGTTTTGCCTCGGTCCGTTCCGCTTGCTATTGAGGCCATTGATGGCAGGACCCTTCAGCCCGCACTCACAAAACCAGGTGATAAACTCTCCGCATTTTCCGGTTGTTCTGGGTTATCCCTGGCTCCAAAAGCACAATCCCAGTCTCGACTGGCGCAGGTCCGAAATTTTGTCGTGGTCTCTGCAATGTATTTCCACTTGTCTTCAGAAACCAGTTAAAGTCTTGTGCACTTCTTCAGTATCTCAATTGCCAGAGGAGGAGTTCCTAGACGTTTTTGACAAGGTGCTTGCCGGTATGTTGCCTCCTCACCGGTCTTACAATTGTGCCATAGACATGCAACCCGAAGCCATTCCTCCTTGGGGCCGGGTTTATCCTCTGTCTGTTGCAGAGAATTGTGCTATGGAGGAGTATGTTTCCGATGCTCTCTCGCGGAGGATCATCCGCAAATCCTGCTCTCCTGCAGGGGCTGGCTTCTTCTTTGTGAAGAAAAATGGTGGCGAGTTAAGACCATGCATCGATTATAGGGGTCTTAATCGTCTTACCATTAAGAATGCTTACCCTATTCCCCTCATTACGGAACTCTTTGACCGCCTCAAGGGAGCTACGGTCTTTACTAAGCTTGATGTCAGAGGAGCGCACAATCTCGTTAGGATCAAGGAGGGCCACGAATGGAAAACAGCGTTTAACACCAGGAGCGGGCATTATAAGTATCTTGTAATGCCCTTTGGCCTATGTAATGCTCCTGCTGTTTTCCAGGAATTTATTAATGATGTCCTACGAGATATGTTGCAACAGTGTGTTGTGGTGTACTTAGACGACATCCTCATACACTCACTCACGCTTGAGGCTTATCGTTCTGATGTTAGACGGGTTCTTCAGAGATTACGTGAGAACGGCCTGTGTTGTAAACTTGAGAAATGTGAGTTCCATCAGACTCAAGTAACCTTCCTAGGCAGGGTTCTCCATGGATCCTGACAGGTTATCTGCAGTTCTGCAGTAGCCTCACCCAGTTGGTCTTCGGTCTATTCAACGTTTTTTGGGGTTCTCAAATTACTATAGAAAGTTTATTAAAAACTTTTCTTCCTTGGTCAAACCTATCACAGACATGACCCGTAAAGAGAATGATCCACTCCATTGGTCACCTACTGCCATTAAGACCTTTGATAGTCTTAAGACTGCCTTTGCTGCAGCTCCAGCTCATCCTAACCCTGTCCTGCCTTTCGTTCTTGAGGTCGATGCGTCTGAGACTGGAGTAGGTGCTCTCTTGTCTCAACTTCCTACACCTGACGGTTCCTTGCATCCGTGTGGTTTCTTCTCTAAGAAATTTTCTCCAGCGGAGTGCAATTATGAAATTGGCGACAGGGAATTACTGGCCATAATTTTGGCACTCAAGGAATGAAGGCATCTTCTCGACGGTACTAGCTGACCACAAGAATTTAACTTATCTATCTGAAGCAAAACGTTTGTCGCCCAGAAAGGCCAGATGGGCGCTATTTTTGTCTCGGTTTAATTATGTGGTCTCCTACCTGCCTGGTAGTAAGAATGTTAGGGCTGATGCCCTCTCTCGACAATTTTCACCTCTGTCCAAGGAGGAGTCTGTACCTACTCCAGTTATACCTCCTGACCATATTTTGGCTACCATACGTACTAATTTGACTTCTCCCTTTGGGGAGGAGATCCTGGCTGCACAAACCAATGCACCTCCTGAGAAACCTAGTGGTAAGTGTTTTGTTCCTGAGAATCTTCAAACTAAACTTTTGCACACTTACCACTATCCTAAAGCCGCAGGTCACCCAGGCAAGAACCAAATGATTTGGTCTGTCACTCGACAATTCTGGTGGCCAGGTCATCGTTCTGATGTTGCTGCGTATGTTGCCTCCTGCTCAGTTTGTGCACAGAATAAGACTCCTCGACGTCTTCCTGTGGGTCTTCTTCAACCTATTGCTAATGGTGAGCGTCCTTGGACACATCTTTCCATGGACTTCATTGTCGAGCTCCCTGTTTCCAATGGCAATATTGTTATCCTTATGGTGGTTGACCGCTTTTCTAAAATGTCACATTGCATTCCCTTGAAGAAGTTGCCTACCGCTCAGGAGCTTGCTTCAATTTTGCCCGTGAGGTCTTCCGTTTACATGGGTTACCCAAGGAGATAGTGTCGGACCGGAGTAGCCAGTTTGTCTCCAGATTTTGGCGTTCCTTTTGTGCTCAAATGGAGATCCAGCTCTCCTTCTCCTCTGCATATCACTCTCAATCCAATGGGGCTGCGGAACGGTCTAATCAAGCTCTGGAACAGTTCCTCCGTTGCTATGTCTCAGATCACCACAATAATTGGTCTGAACTGTTACCTTGGTCAGAGTTTGCTCGTAATAGTGCTATTAATGCTTCCTCCAAGTTATCCCCGTTCATGGTGAATTATGGGTTTCAACCATCCTTGTTGCCCGATTCATTCATGTCTCAGGGTATTCCGGCTTTGGAGGAGCATCTCCAGCAACTCCGTTCCACGTGGGTGCAGATTCAGGATTGCCTTCATCGTTCTATGCAGCGCCAAAAGTTCCAGGCTGATCGTAGGCGTCTGCCTGCACCTTCCTACCAGGTTGGTGAGGTTTGGCTGTCCTCCCGCAACTTGAACCTTCGTGTGCCTTCCAATAAACTGGCTCCCCGTTATGTTGGTCATTTTCGAATACTCAGACGGGTCAATCCTGTGACCTACGCTCTTGACCTTCCTCCTGCAATGCGCATCTCCAATGTTTTTCATGTCTCCATCTTGAAACCATTGGTTTGTAATCGGTTTACCACTGTGTTGCCTCGTCCCTGTCCTATCTTTGTTGACAACCATGAGGAGTATGAGGTCAGCAGCATTATTGACTCTTGTATGTCCAGGAGCCGCGTACAGTATTTGGTTCATTGGAGGGGCTACGGTCCAGAGGAGCGTTCATGGGTTCCCTCCTCTGATGTTCATGCCCCCGCCCTCCTCCATGCCTTCCATGCCCGTTTCCCCAATAAGCCTTTTGTCCTCCCGTGGGGGAGGGGTCGTTGAGGGGAGGGTACTGTCAAGGTTTTTTACTGACTTGTTTACCATGTGCTACTGGCAGACATTTTACTCACCTCTCTTGTTGACTTTGGTGCATTCTGGGAGATGCTGCTCACTTCCTGAACTTCCTTTTATGGCCAGACTGGTTTACATCATCCATATGAGACAGGATGCAGTCTCAGAATTGTGATGTCATCACTTATTATTTAAAGGGCCTTTGTTCAGTATGCTTTGCCCTTGCGTTGTCTCGGACCTGTTTGTGAGAGCTCCTGTGTATTACCTGGCTGTCTGATGTCCCTCTTGGTTCCTGATCCCTGGCTTGTTCCTGACTCTGCTGTTCTCCTTGTTCCTGATTCCGGCTCGTCTGACTACTCGCTTTGGCTCCTGACTTGGATTGTCTGACTACCAGCTCTAGTTTTGGCTCCTGGCTTGTTATTTGACTTGTGGACTTTTTATTATTTTTTGCTATTAATAAAGGTGTGATTATTTTTGCACTTCTCGTCTCAGTCTGATTCCTGGCACCCTGACACAGTCATGTCGAGTACAGAGGGGAACTATATTCGGCCAATCTTGCTAAACAAAAAATAATAATCTCTGCCTCTAAGAGCAGCCAATAAGGAGTAGAGAGGCCTGATGCGCCCCTTTTAATGCTCCAATCATATAAGTTTATTCCATACTCCAATTGGAGTATTAACACCCTCCGGATTACCTAATGAATTGAAATCGCCAGCCTACCATATAAATGACTGCGTTGTCTTACTGACCCATCAAACTAACTGCATGTCTAATAAACACCATTGCATCAAAAGCCTAAAGCTCGCTGCTCGTATGGGCATATTTGACATCCTCACACTCGCACATCGTAATGTGGGATGTACCCTGTAACAGTTGTTACTTTCCCATTGAGTTATCGTGTAGAAGCCTCATCCACTGTAGGCATGGTCGGAGATCATTATGACAACAACCAAGCATACCAATCGTATTTAAGTGTAAGAGCAAGCTGTATCAGATCTAATGACCACTAAGGACTAATGAGAACTCCCATAGCATGTATCTGATAAAACATAATTTATGCTTACCTGATAAATTCCTTTCTTCTGTTGTGTGATCAGTCCACGGGTCATCATTACTTCTGGGATATAACTCCTCCCCAACAGGAAATGCAAGAGGATTCACCCAGCAGAGCTGCATATAGCTCCTCCCCTCTACGTCACTCCCAGTCATTCGACCAAGGACCAACGAGAAAGGAGAAACCAAGGGTGAAGTGGTGACTGTAGTATAATTTAAAAAATATTTACCTGCCTTAAAAAACAGGGCGGGCCGTGGACTGATCACACAACAGAAGAAAGGAATTTATCAGGTAAGCATAAATTATGTTTTCTTCTGTTATGTGTGATCAGTCCACGGGTCATCATTACTTCTGGGATACCAATACCAAAGCAAAAGTACACGGATGACGGGAGGGCTAGGCAGGCTCATTATACAGAAGGAACCACTGCCTGAAGAACCTTTCTCCCAAAAATAGCCTCCGAAGAAGCAAAAGAGTCAAATTTGTAAAATTTTGAAAAAGTATGGAGCGAAGACCAAGTTGCAGCCTTGCAAATCTGTTCAACAGAGGCCTCATTCTTAAAGGCCCAAGTGGAAGCCACAGCTCTAGTAGAATGAGCTGTAATTCTTTCAGGAGGCTGCTGTCCAGCAGTCTCATAGGCTAAACGAATTATGCTACGAAGCCAGAAGGAAAGAGAGGTAGCCGAAGCCTTTTGACCTCTCCTCTGACCAGAGTACACGACAAACAGGGAAGACGTTTGTCGAAATTCCTTAGTTGCCTGCAAATAGAACTTGAGGGCACGAACTACATCCAGATTGTGCAGAAGACGTTCCTTCTTTGAAGAAGGATTCGGGCACAAAGAAGGAACAACGATCTCCTGATTGATGTTCCTGTTAGTGACTACCTTAGGTAAGAACCCAGGTTTTGTACGCAGAACTACCTTATCTGAATGAAAAATCAAATAAGGAGAATCACAATGTAGGGCTGATAACTCAGAGACTCTCCGAGCCGAAGAAATAGCCGTTAAAAATAGAACTTTCCAAGATAACAACTTTATATCAATGGAATGAAGGGGTTCAAACGGAACTCCTTGTAAAACGTTAAGAACCAGGTTTAAACTCCATGGCGGAGCAACAGTTTTAAACACAGGCTTGATCCTAGCTAAAGCTTGACAAAAAGCCTGGACGTCTGGAATTTCTGACAGACGCTTGTGCAACAAAATGGACAGAGCTGAGATCTGTCCCTTTAATGAACTAGCCGATAAACCCTTTTCTAAACCTTCTTGTAGAAAAGACAATATCCTAGGAATCCTAACCTTACTCCAAGAGTAACCTTTGGATTCGCACCAGGATAGGTATTTACGCCATATCTTATGGTAAATCCTTCTGGTAACAGGCTTCCTAGCCTGTATCAGGGTATCAATAACCGACTCAGAAAAACCACGTTTTGATAAAATCAAACGTTCAATTTCCAAGCAGTCAGCTTCAGAGAAGTTAGATTTTGATGTTTGAATGGACCCTGAATCAGAAGGTCCTGTTTTAGAGGTAGAGACCAAGGTGGACAGGATGACATGTCCACTAGATCTGCATACCAAGTCCTGCGTGGCCATGCAGGCGCTATTAGAATCACTGATGCTCTCTCCTGTTTGATTCTGGCAATCAATCGAGGAAGCATCGGGAAGGGTGGAAACACATAAGCCATCCCGAAGGTCCAAGGTGCTGTCAAAGCATCTATCAGAACCGCTCCCGGATCCCTGGATCTGGACCCGTAGCGAGGAAGTTTGGCGTTCTGACGAGACGCCATGAGATCTATCTCTGGTTTGCCCCAACGTCGAAGTATTTGGGCAAAGACCTCCGGATGAAGTTCCCACTCCCCCGGATGAAAAGTCTGACGACTCAAGAAATCCGCCTCCCAGTTCTCCACTCCCGGGATGTGGATTGCTGACAGGTGGCAAGAGTGAGACTCTGCCCAGCGAATTATCTTTGATACTTCCATCATTGCTAGGGAGCTCCTTGTCCCTCCCTGATGGTTGATGTAAGCTACAGTCGTGATGTTGTCCGACTGAAACCTGATGAACCCCCGAGTTGTTAACTGGGGCCAAGCCAGAAGGGCATTGAGAACTGCTCTCAATTCCAGAATGTTTATTGGAAGGAGGCTCTCCTCCTGATTCCATAAACCCTGAGCCTTCAGAGAATTCCAGACAGCGCCCCAACCTAGTAGGCTGGCGTCTGTTGTTACAATTGTCCAGTCTGGCCTGCTGAATG
The DNA here is from genome assembly GCF_027579735.1 of Bombina bombina. Lineage (NCBI taxonomy): Eukaryota > Metazoa > Chordata > Amphibia > Anura > Bombinatoridae > Bombina > Bombina bombina. The sequence continues at coordinate 89,075,347 of NC_069502.1, read as the reverse complement.
GCATCCCCCTGGATAGATGTGGCCGATAAAGCCACCATAGAAGAGAATTTCTGGTCTCTTGATCCAGATTCAGAGTAGGGGACAAATCTGAGTAATCCCCATTCCACTGTCTTAGCATGCACAATTGCAGAGGTCTGAGATGTAGGCGAGCAAAAGGTACTATGTCCATTGCCGCTACCATTAAGCCGATCACCTCCATGCATTGAGCTACTGACGGGTGTTGAATGGAATGAAGGACACGGCATACATTTTGAAGCTTTGTTAACCTGTCTTCTGTCAGGTAAATCTTCATTTCTACAGAATCTATCAGAGTCCCCAAGAAGGGAACTCTTGTGAGTGGAAAGAGAGAACTCTTCTTTTCGTTCACCTTCCATCCATGCGACCTTAGAAATGCCAGTACTAACTCTGTATGAGACTTGGCAGTTTCAAAGCTTGGAGCTTGTATCAGAATGTCGTCCAGGTATGGAGCTACCGAAATTCCTCGCGGTCTTAGGACCGCTAGAAGAGTACCCAGAACCTTTGTGAAGATTCTTGGAGCCGTAGCCAATCCGAATGGAAGAGCTACAAATTGGTAATGCCTGTCTAGAAAGGCAAACCTTAGATACCGGTAATGATCCTTGTGAATCGGTATGTGAAGGTAAGCATCCTTTAAATCCACTGTGGTCATGTACTGACCTTTTTGGATCATGGGTAAAATTGTCCGAATAGTTTCCATTTTGAACGATGGAACTCTTAGGAATTTGTTTAGGATCTTTAAATCCAAGATTGGCCTGAAAGTTCCCTCTTTTTTGGGAACTACAAACAGATTTGAGTAAAACCCTTGTCCTTGTTCCGACCGCGGAACCGGATGGATCACTCCCATTAATAAAAGATCTTGTACGCAGCGTAGAAACGCCTCTTTCTTTATTTGGTTTGTTGACAACCTTGACAGATGAAATCTCCCTCTTGGGGGAGAGAATTTGAAGTCCAGAAGGTATCCCTGAGATATGATCTCTAGCGCCCAGGGATCCTGAACATCTCTTGCCCAAGCCTGGGCGAAGAGAGAAAGTCTGCCCCCCACCAGATCCGGTCCCGGATCGGGGGCCCTCGATTCATGCTGTCTTAGGGGCAGCAGCAGGTTTCCTGGCCTGCTTGCCCTTGTTCCAGGACTGATTAGGTCTCCAGCCTTGTCTGTAACGAGCAACAGCTCCTTCCTGTTTTGGTGCAGAGGAAGTTGATGCTGCTCCTGCTTTGAAATTACGAAAGGAACGAAAATTAGACTGTCTAGTCTTAGCTTTGGCTTTGTCCTGAGGCAGGGCATGGCCTTTACCTCCTGTAATGTCAGCGATAATCTCCTTCAACCCGGGCCCGAATAAGGTCTGTCCCTTGAAAGGTATATTAAGCAATTTAGATTTAGAAGTAACATCAGCTGACCAGGATTTTAGCCACAGTGCTCTGCGTGCCTGAATGGCGAATCCTGAATTCTTAGCCGTAAGTTTGGTTAAATGTACTACGGCTTCCGAAATGAAAGAATTAGCTAGTTTAAGGACTCTAAACCTGTCCGTAATCTCGTCCAGCGTAGCTGAACTAATGTTCTCTTCCAGAGATTCAATCCAGAATGCTGCAGCAGCCGTGACCGGCGCGATGCATGCAAGGGGTTGCAATATAAAACCTTGTTGAACAAACATTTTCTTAAGGTAACCCTCTAGTTTTTTATCCATTGGATCTGAAAAAGCACAGCTATCCTCAACCGGGATAGTGGTACGCTTAGCTAAGGTAGAAACTGCTCCCTCCACCTTAGGGACCGTTTGCCATAAGTCCCGTGTGGTGGCGTCTATTGGAAACATTTTTCTAAATATTGGAGGGGGTGAGAACGGCACACCGGGTCTATCCCACTCCTTAGTAACAATTTCAGTAAGTCTCTTAGGTATAGGAAAAACATCAGTACTCGCCGGTACCGCAAAATATTTATCCAACCTACACATTTTCTCTGGTATTGCAACTGTGTTACAATCATTCAGAGCCGCTAAAACCTCCCCTAGTAATACACGGAGGTTCTCCAATTTAAATTTAAAATTTGAAATATCTGAATCCAATCTGTTTGGATCAGAACCGTCACCCGCAGAATGAAGCTCTCCGTCCTCATGCTCTGCAAGCTGTGACGCAGTATCAGACATGGCCCTAGTATTATCAGCGCACTCTGTTCTCACCCCAGAGTGATCACGCTTGCCTCTTAGTTCTGGTAATTTAGCCAAAACTTCAGTCATAACAGTAGCCATATCTTGTAATGTTATCTGTAATGGCCGCCCAGATGTACTGGGCGCCACAATATCACGCACCTCCCGAGCGGGAGATGCAGGTACTGACACGTGAGGCGAGTTAGTCGGCATAACTCTCCCCTCGCTGTTAGGTGAAATTTGTTCAATTTGTACAGATTGGCTTTTATTTAAAGTAGCATCAATACAGTTAGTACATAAATTTCTATTGGGCTCCACCTTGGCATTGGAACAAATGACACAGGTATCTTCCTCTGAATCAGACATGTTCAACACACTAGCAAATAAACTTGCAACTTGGCTACAATATTATTTAATAAAAACGTACTGTGCCTCAAAGAAACACTAAACGATTAATGACAGTTGAAATAATAAACTGAAAAACAGTTATAGCATCAATCCTTGTAAACAACACAACTTTAGCAAAGGTTTCCCATTAGCAAAGCAAAATTAATTAAATTACAGAGTAACGTTTTTTATCACAGTCAATATATAATTCTCACAGCTCTGCTGAGAGAATCTACCTCCCTCAAAAGAAGTTTTGAAGACCCCTGAGTTCTGTAGAGATGAACCGGATCATGCAGGAAATACAATGAGCAACTGACTGGAAATTTTGATGCGTAGCAAAGAGCGCCAAAAACGGCCCCTCCCCCTCACACACAGCAGTGAGGGAGAAACGAAACTGTCATAATTAGAATAAGCAACTGCCAAGTGGAAAAATAGCCCAAACATTTATTCACTCAGTACCTCACTAAATGTAAACGATTCTACATTCCAGCAAAAACGTTTAACATAATCAATACATATAAAAAAATTCTTATGTACTTTTTACAGAGTAATTCCAGTTAAGTACCATTCCCAGAATACTGAAGTGCAAAGTATACATACATGACATTATATCGGTATGGCAGGATTTTCTCATCAATTCCATTGTCAGAAAATAAAAACTGCTACATACCTCTATGCAGATTCATCTGCCCGCTGTCCCCTGATCTGAAGTTTTTACCTCTCCTCAGATGGCCGAGAACAGCAATATGATCTTAACTACTCCGGCTAAAATCATAGTAAAACTCTGGTAGATTCTTCTTCAAACTCTGCCAGAGAGGCAATAACACACTCCGGTGTCATTGTAAAATAACAAACTTTTGATTGAAGTCATAAAAACTAAGAATAATCACCATAGTCCTCTTACACATCCTATCTAGTCGTTGGGTGCAAGAGAATGACTGGGAGTGACGTAGAGGGGAGGAGCTATATGCAGCTCTGCTGGGTGAATCCTCTTGCATTTCCTGTTGGGGAGGAGTTATATCCCAGAAGTAATGATGACCCGTGGACTGATCACACATAACAGAAGAAATAATTAATTCACCCCTAGTGAGGGATACCATCGCACAAATGTTTAAGAGGGGTGTATCAAAAGATACCATTCATCACTATTGGTTTAGCCATTCTAGTCACTCTCATTAAGGAGTGTTTACCATAACAAACAAAAACATAAACCTTAAAGAGTACATCAAAATACTGGCATGCATCCCCCAACTGCCTAATTGCGTAACCAGACATCATCATAGTAATAAATCATAGCAATGGACATTCCAGGATTTGATCCACCCTATTGAAGCTCCTATTTTCATTCATCTAAACACACAAGCAATAACAAGGGCATATAGTATTATAATGCTAACTAAGATATCTAACCCTAAGATCGTTTGGAGTCGAGCTAAAAGTGAACCACTTTGTATGGGCACATCAGACCTCTCAAGTTGGGGGAGTGTTCAATGTCACACCAGTTCCCAACTGATTGCGTTACTACATGGAAGCCTCACCCTTTATAAGAATGGCCAGTGAAAGCCCAATGTCTATCATGTCAAAAGCACCATCTCGTCGCTTAATGTGTCCCTTCAAAGAATCACATAGCCTATAACTACTAGAGTCACAAGTCCACCCTTGATGAGGACTGCCTCTACACAATGTTCAAAGGGGTGTAACGATCTCATCTGGATTAACTGATCCAACCTATTCAGAGATTAATATATTCCAAAGACTTATATGTTCCAAATACTCATATGTTCCATATTATCTTGTCACGATATGCAATATCATCATAGTAGTGAAAAAAATAAAATAAAACACTAACTATGGAGTTTTTGGTTATAAATCAATCATAATCAAAGCTCATATCGTCCACCCCAAATATATATTTTATATATATAACATGGTTTTGAGTAAAGGATATTGAATCAACCTATTCTCTACTGTTGTTGTGGTATAGCAACTTTTCTTTAGTTTTTCTGTATATGTTTGGGATTAGCTCTTGAGGCCAGTCCTTGAGTCAAGTTTCAATTACAACACGTTCTAAGTGTTTACAGAGATACTTTCTTCCTTAGACACATGCTTCCTTGCAAGTCCCAGAACTAGCATCCTGATTGGCTGCTTAAAGCCCTTTTACAATGTGATGCATTTTTACATAGGAATATTCAGGTGATATTTCCTAGTCAGCATTTAACGACTATGCTGCATCACTTTCAAGTGCTTCAACATCTGGGCATCATGTCCCTTTAAGCCATTATGTCCCATTAATTGATTGGTTTCATTAAATCAGATTGATGATACAATACTGTAAGCAATCGGTAAGGCTTACCTGTTTATGCAAACTGGGAACAGTATGCAAAAGGTGAATCTAGCAAAGTCACAATTCAGGCCAAGGTTAGTGCCAGGTGAACAGCAGCAATAATAATCACAGTCAACAGGAAAAAACATAATTTAAACTTACCTGATAAATTAATTTCTTACATGGCGGTGAGAGTCCACAATCCATTACTCATGGGAATTACTCTTCGCTACCACTAGGAGGAGGCAAAGAGTCCCAAACTTCAAGAGCTCTATAAAACTTCTCCCACCTCACACATACCTCAGTCTAACGTATAGCCAACAAGTGAGGTAAGAAAAAGGAATAAGAGCCATAAAAGAAGCAGGCAAAAAAAGATGTGCTGAAGAAATATTTAACCCCAGAAAAACACAAGGGTGGGGTCTCTCGTGGACTCCCACCACCATAAAATAAATTAATTTATCAGTTAAGTATAAATTATGTTTTCTTTCATACAGGTGGTGAGAGTCCGTGATCCATTACTCCTGGGAACTAATATCCAAGCTGTTGAGTCCACAAGTAATAACATAAAGGGAGGAATTTAAAAAAAACATTGAGTAAATTACTGCAAATGACACTTCTAAATGCAGAAAATGTACTGCAATAAAATATAAACTTGGGGGTGGAGCTAGCTAGCAAAGAAAACAGATGTGTGCGTCTGTAGCTCCGCTATAAACACTCCTAATTAATGCTAAACTTATCAGTATATGGTTTAAAAATTACCCAGTCCTTGGTGCCTAGAGGGTTTACCACTTTGCCAAACCCTGACGGTGCAGAAATTGACACCAGCTGACTCCGGTGAGACCGGAGTGATACCACATCGCTGAATTCTGCGGCCTGAGGAGCAGAACATCCCACCCACCTACCATCCTCACCAAACTCGGAGACCTGGGGTTCCGGGAATCCCCTGCTTTCTCCACAGACAGCAGTTCCAGCTGAACATCGCTGGTTGAAGAAGCGGAAGGAGTCCCGATGCCTGAGAGGCCTAAGCTCCCTACGGGGAGACATAGTCACACCAACAGCTGCCCCCATAGCTCGCCGGGAGTTTGGAGCTAAATCAGACAGTAATCTACAGAAGCCCGGCAGTAAACCACGACTGGAGACTCAGAAACTGATGTTGGTGGTAGGCGAGGCATTGCTACCTCTGGCGCAAATCGCCATTTTGAAGCCTGAGTAAGTGCGCAACACAAAGTGCGCCTCCACACAAGGCCCATGCCACTAGCCCATACCGGAGACCCCATAGGTCTACACTTATAACGCACAGCCCTACAGTATAGAACACTAGGCCTAAAATCCCCTTCTCACAACTGAGAGGCCGGCACCAAGCCAAATATAAGGCTTATCTCCATCCGCACCTGGCAAACATAGAAACTAGGGAACCATTTCCTGAGGTACAGCATTCATACCTGGTGCCCTACTATTCCTTACTTACTTTCATAGTTCCAGTCCTCACAAAGAAAACAAAAAATTAACAGCTAAGGCCTATGACCAACAGCCACTAAAGCAACGATAAGGCCTAATTGCGCAGGGGGATCCCCCATTAGACCCTTGCCCTACCACAGTTGAAGTAATCACCAGTATCCAGTCTCCTCCATTTCCCACCTGTACTCCACAGGTGGGTTATATCCCAAGATCCCTTTCCACACTTTGTTGAAAGGAGACACGATCCCTTGGAGAGTGGTGCTGCCTACACCTACTATCAGTTTGCTTTCCATGCAACGGACCCATTGAACGTTCCACTTATGTCTCACTAAAAAGAGACTTTTCAATACAATATTTGACAACTCAGGGCTGCCTGAATAAAATATGATCAAGATGCAAGCCTAACCTAATATTATATATAACTGACACATCATACTCCCTATGCAGACAAGTGTGAGGACTAACACCCAGTTGTGAGGACTAACACCCAGGCTCATAGCCACACAGAGGTCAATACCTATCTAAAGTTTACATACTACAATAGGAGGTACACACCTGTGAGTTCACCCTCAACATGTCTCACAATCAAAGGAGAAAGTCCAAACCGTCTAACTCACAGAAAAAAAAACAGTTCTGGATCATTTTCACCTTGCCTCTTCAACCCATCAAGAGGCCTCAGATGATGATCTATCAGACTCTAAGAATCCATATAACGCATCCTTGGGATCTGCTTTACTCTCTACTCGCAATAACAATGGATCTAACCTGGAAGATTCCTCACCTTTGATTGACACCATCAAATCCCTCTTAGCAGGACATCATGAATCCTTATATAAAAAAAAAAAGAAGAAAAATCCCATGCTGACCTCAAAAGAGACATTTCATCAATCGGTGAAAGGACGGATACCCTAGAAAGAAAACAAGAAGATCTCATCATAGACCACACTAACCTTCTATCCAATTTGGAGAACATGGCCTCCCAAATTACCTCGTTAGAAGCCAAACTTGAACAGATACAGATCTTTCCAGATTTATCAGCACAAATGTTATTCTTGAGGAGGACGTTTGCTGATTACACCAAAGCTCTCAGAGCACAGAGAATCAGATACAGATAGGGCTTCCCTGTGAAACTCCTCATTACCAAGGATGGTCAACTACACACGGCCTCTACCCCACAAGAAGCTGGAATACTGCTACAAAGTTGGAAACTCCTCCCAGACGACCCAGAAGAGCAAGAAACATCGACCTCTAGACTGCCTTAACGGAGAACCAATGCACTTGAATGGCAACCCCTTCCTCGTAGAGCTTCTCAACCCTCCAAAAGACATACCACGACCAGTAGAAAGCCTCCATAAGACATCTCTTTTACTAGGTCTTAGTTTAACCTAGATTTGTTTCTACGATGAAAGAAGAGATCCTGTGACTTTTGCTAAGTATCCTTTATTATTTGTTTACTCTAGGAGCTGATGAGACCCTCGGGTTTCTGTCTACTCTTACCCACAAATGTTTATACATTAGCTATAGTCCTTGAGACTTTACTGTACATACGATGCCAGTGTCTTATTACCAGAGACACTTGTTTGTAAAGTATAATCTATTTTATTTCTACCAGTTACTTGATATTTATTGAGTTCTATTCTTGTTATTTATAGGTTTGTATTTATGCACTTATACCCACCTAACACCCTATTCGATTCGGTTTTATAACCAACCTCAGGTACCCAAGATAGCCTATTTGTAATTAGGCTATCAGCAATATCTACATCATTAAACCATAACCGTAGGCCTTCTCTCCCTCCCCCCACATTAAGTATATGTATACTTGTATGTGTGTTGCCCTGGGATTTCAGAAAGTGAATTCCCAGAGTGACCTTGGGCAGTGTCCTTCTGTGCTGACCGCTTCTCAAACCTTTGCAATACTTGGGGAATCTAACTGTATAAAGTATTTTTAGATTTTCTTATGCACACTTCTCTCCCCCCTCCTCCCCCCTTTTTTTTTTCTCTCATCCCTACCTCTCCCCTTCCAGGATGGTACTCCTTGTTCGATGTGAGATTTTATAAAGATAAGTAAGTTACCCCATTGACTTTATCTACCCTAAATGTTAAGGGACTTAACACACCAACAAAACGAAGCCTATTATTAAGATATTTGAAAAAATATAAGATAGATGTAGTATATGTACAAGAGACCCACTGGACTGAACCTTCTCCCAACGTAATTAAATCTTCCCTTTACCTGATATGTTAAAGCAGCCTTTTTTACAAAAAAAAGAGAAGAGTAGCCATACTCATACGTAAGAACATTAAATATACCCCCATCACTATAGACAGAGACGCAGAAGGCAGATATTTAATCATTGTTTGCTACCTTGATGACAGCCTCTATACATTAGTTAATGTATATGTTCTTAATGACCATCTTAAAGATATAAGCTTTTTGATATATGGCGATGCCTACATACGACTGAACGGGACTATACATTCTACTCTACTGCACATCACCCTTACTCTCGTATAGACACCATATTCAGTGACCTATGGACCCTTGACAAGGCAAACATCGCTAGTCTGCCCCTGGTCTGACCATGACATGGTGATTGTCACCCTTAACCCACTCCCCCCAGACGGATCTATGCGCTCATAGCGTCTAGCAGATCACCTAATTAAGAATCCTTGGACCATACAGACAGCTACTGACATACAGGATTTTTTCCAAATGAACAATAACGGACAGATAACAGACTTCACTTTATGGGCTACTATGAAAGCATACATTAGAGGAACTCTCCTTAAAAGGGCAATACAATTGCGATGTGAACGTGGAGCCACTCTTGCTCAACTCTTCGGAGAACGTAGAACAGGAAAATAAACACAAACCTAACCCCACACTAGCTTCCCTTATAGGAAAGATGTGTACAGTAATTACAGGAAAAGAGACACTCAGAGTACAAGAATCTCTGTTAAGACTTCGAAAACTATTCTATTATCAGGGTAACAAAGCAGATAGATTTTTGGCTAATAAGCTCAGAGTCAGAACTAAATCCTAAAGATTCAGAAAATACAATATCTAGACAATGTAGCATACTCTACTAAAGATATAGGCGAAGCTTTTATGACTTACTACAAGACATTATACAACTTAGACTTCTCCCCAGACATTATTAAAGCAGACAAGTGTAAAATCTTAATTTTTTTTACCTATCTCAACCTTCGACAATTTGATGACAAAAAACTGAGCACCTAACTGAACCTATATCCCCTCTGAAATTAAAGAGGCTATCAAATCACTTAAGTTACACAAGGCTCCTGGCCCAGACGGATATACCCCCTCTTTTTCAAAACCTATGCCACTCTCCTTATCCCTTACTTACAGAGACTGTTTGCCAAAACTTTTGAGACAGGCTCCTTGCCACACAAGTTCCTTGAGGCATTGATACTAACTATACCAAAAGATAGTACCTGACAATGCCTGCAGAAGGGTGTTGTTACCAAAGTTTCAGCAAGAGATGTAAAAAATATAATCAACGCATCTGCAGTCCTGACTCCTAAAAGCAGTTGCATTCCCAAATTGGGTAGTGACATTTGTACGGGGGTCAGCGCATATAATGCATTTGCAAATCACATAAAAACTATAGGCTGTCTCTATTTCTCTTCATGTGCAGCTGTAGCTGGGAGCTGAACACAGGTAGGAAGCCAGTCTATGAAGATAATACTTGCGCAAGTATACAACGAATGTCGGCAGTAAGAGATGTCATACCGACCAACCAGAGAAGCGGGTGAGACTCAGAAAGTCAACCACGGTGAGAGAGAGGTAGGAACGCCTCCGGGGTAAATCCCAAACCAACGAGTGAACCGACAGAAATAGCAGGTGAGGCTCGAACTGTTTACCGATAAAAAAAATGCCTCCCGGTTAACACACACTGTAAAATCTGAACAGATAAAATTTCTGTGCCTTGTTTTAGAACCGTGATATCTACAAGTAACATACCACTTTGGAATTCAGACTTTGTCATTTTTGGTGTTTAAGAAGCCCAATAGATCAAATCAGGAGGAAGTTTGGGAGCGGACTTTGAAATCGAATATTTCTTATAGGACTTTTTAATATTTTTCAAGTTATTTGCCTTTTAGCATTTTAGGATAGGTGTTGATATATATTTTTATGTTTGGTGTTGAAGAATTTTATTTACTATTGCTCATGACCTATTAAATTATTTCTGCACTTTGAGGTTAGAATATGTTTATTTGACCCCCAGGCTGAAGGTTATTTTTTACACACACACACACATATATATATATATATATATATATATATATATATATATATATATATATATATATATATATATATATATATATATATATACACACAGTATATAGAAATTACCTATTTAACCTAAGTGCTCTAAGCGCCATCTCAACTTGAAATGTCTATTTCTCGCAAGCCAATGCTACCATGATGGCACATCTCCTCCTTGCACCTTAAAGGGATATGAAACCCAAATGTTTTCTTTCATGATTCAGATAGAGTATACAGTTATAAGCAACTTTCTAATTTACTCTTATTATCAATTTTTCTTCATTCTCTTGGTATCTTTATTTGAAAAACAAAAACAAAACAGGAATGTAAGCATAGGAGCTGGCCCATTTTTGGTTCAGAACCTTGGGAAGTGCTTGCTGATTGGTGGCTACATTTAATTTTTGTTTAAATTAAAAGAAAACTGAATGTTCATTAAAGGGACAGTCTATGCCAGAACTGTTGTTTAAAAAGACAGATAATCCCTTTATTGCCCAGTTTTGCATAACCAGCCCGGTTATATTAATATAATTTTTAACTCTGTGATTACCTTGTATCTTAGCCTCTGCAGCCGCCCCTTATTTCAGTTCTTTTGACAGACTTGCATTTTAGACAATCAGTAAATTAGAAAGTTGCTTAAAATTGCATGCTCTATCTGAATCACAAAAGAAAAAAATTGGGTTCAGTGTCTCTTTAAGGAAATTTGCTATATAATATGTGTAATTTAGTGCCTTTTATACTGTACAATACTGGGCTGATCTTCTCTGCCACTGCTTGTATACTTCAGTACACCTTGATTTTTCTAGAAATACGATGCTGTTCAAAATATAGTGGAATATTTACACACAGACACTGCAAGTAGGGATGTAAGTCTTTTCTTAAAAAAAACTTCTTCCCTAGAAAGATTCTTCCCTAGAAAATCTAACCACTATCATGAGAAAGATAAAGCTCACTTCAATAAAGTCAGTCTTATGGCTAAAGTCACAGAAAAAGTAACCACCATCCAGTGCCTCCAGGTGGAGTTTACTTCTACTTAGGGTTTACATTTGTGCATAACGCAAATAGCATTGGTAAAGGTATAGGGGATAGTACATATTCCCTAAGTGAAGGGAAAGACATAGCCCCAATTCCCTTCAACCTACTAACATTTTGATATCTTAGAAATAAATTACAATGTTTGTTTTCTTAACAAAGTCTCTCTATCAGTGTAAGCATATTTTATGTTCATTGCTCAGAGAATTGGTTCCTAGTAGGACACTGTGATTCTGTTCCATTCATCTGAAATGTCCTGTAAAATGTATTTACATATAGGTTAAGGGTGACATATTGTATGTGATTGTGTTTTAGAAGGTAAACGAAGCACTTGGTTAACATTTGTTTGTAATTTTTCCACCAATAAATCCCATGATAGTAAAACAAACGTATAATCTGTATTTTCTACTAGAGGAAGGGTCTATGGAAATTTTTTTTTTTTTGTAACTCTTAGAAGCCTTGTTTTTTTCCATCTTTTTTGTCCCCCAAATTTCAGGAGTTTGAGATTAAGCTGGAGGGCTCTCAGTATCTGCGGATCCTCTGCTATGAGACGTGCTATGACAAAAGCAAGCTCAACAAGGATAACAATGAAATTGTGGACAAAATCATGGGGAAGGAGCAGATACTGGTAAATAAACTCAGTAAACAGCGCTTTACTTATATTGAACAACTAACTGTACATTGGTTTGAACTTTACCTATAAATATTTCCTGTTCTGCTACAATCTTTCTTTTTATACAACGATTTTTGAAACTTGCAATTTTAGACTTTAATTAGAAATGAATTAATCATTACATGAATGAAATGTGTTACCTATACTGATCCAGATTACACTAATGTTTCACTTTGTTTGGATTTTTCTGTTGGTAAATTCTTTTGTAAATCTGTGCTTTGTGCGCCATTGGTGTATGTAAAGAATTCCAGTTAGTGGGAATAGAAGGTTTAACACATAAGTTGACAGTGATCATCCTTGTGGGATCCTTCACATTACGTTCATGTAAGTGCTGCCCATGCTGATCTGTCAGAAAAGAAGAGAACCGCTTCAATACAAAACCAAAAGACCTATTTGCCGTACACCCCTGATGTTAATTTATTCCTAAGATATCAAAATAAGTTAGTAGGTTGAAGGGAATTGGGGCTATGTCTTCCCCTTCACTTAGGGCAGTGATTTCCAAACTGTGTGTCAGGACACACTAGTGTGTCGGCAGCAGTGTGTAGGTGTGTCCCTGCTTCAGCACAAATGTTTTTTGATTATTTTTTTTTTTGGTTTCTGACTTTCCGCCTGCCTGCTACGCATATATCACATGGTTGACACGTGATTGATACCTAGGGGGACACAGATCATCTTAACCTATTGGCGCAGCACAGCGGGAACTGAAACTATTCCCATTGGCGGCACATTGGCCCCTGACTGCACGTGTAGTCTCCTCAATCGGCTTGTGACTACATGTGTAGTCAGTGAGTGGGACAGCAGTGTGTTTGTAGTCAGTCGGACTCACAGAGCTCTGATGGCGGTAGCTTAAACGCTGAACTGAAGTCGGAAGTCAAAGTGTTGTTTTTTTTGCAACTAGCTCTCAGTAGTGCATTGCTGCTCCTGCTCTTGATATATGGATAGAAAGTGGAAGCTTAAGAAATGCTTGATGATGAAATGCGAGTGTCTTTATCTAATATTCCACCAAATATTCAGAAACTGTGTTCATCCCATCAACCTTATACATCCCATTAAAATATCAAGTAGCTATTGGTGTTATTAAACTTTTTTTAATTCTTGCACATACTTACTGTTACTTGTAAATATATTTCATTATTATATGATTCATGTATGTGTCCATATCTCTTAAAACAAGTTAGTTTAACCTCCTTTTTGCTAGTACAACTGAATTACTGTGTCGCGAAATGATGTAGGTCTAAAAAGTGTGTCACCAACATAAAAAGTTTGGAAAGCTCTGACTTAGGGAATATGTACTATCCCCTATACCTTTACCAATGCTATTTGCGTTATGCACAAATGTAAACCCTAAGTAGAAGTAAACTCCACCTGGAGGCGCTGGATGGTGGTTACTTTTTCTGTGACTTTAGCCATAAGACTGACTTTATTGAAGTGAGCTTTATCTTTCTCATAATATTATAATAATTATAATGTCAGAAATCATGATAATACCCTGGAAAGAGGAGAGACTGTCTTGGAAATTTCTCTTACAATGAAAAGAAAATATGGCTACATTTGTATCTTAGATAATCATTGCAGAAAGTGATGAGTGAGTTTGGATACAATATGCCGTAAATAGACAGAATGGTTTATTATAATCAATGACAACCAGAGGCTTCATATTATAGTTGTATACATGGATCAGATGTAATGTTTAGTATTCTCAGTAATTTATTAAACTGAGTAGCTGGGATTTTACAGATGTTCAGAACCACTTTCAGCAATTTCTTTATATTCCCCTTACATTCTCGCTTTACCTATTAGGCACAGTTTACAAAGGAGACATACATACAAAATAAAGCAATAAAGAATTACTTTTTTGCAGGGATGCTAAAACATTGCTTGATAAATTAGCAGAATTCAGGATCATCAGTACCGCTCAGTATCCTAGCGGTTTCTATATGCAGCGGTAGATGAAGAGAAGCCAACTGGTCCACCGCATTTATAGGAAATCGCTAGGATACTGTGCGGTTATTTTTAGTTCCTGCTTCAAAAGGCCCCTTCACTAAAATCTCACTATTCACTATTTTTGATAAATGAATAAACTGAACATTTAAGAATTAGATGCAGATAATTTTAAACCAGCGTTATTGAGAAAGACTGACAACTTATTTATATTAGACTATCTTTGATCAGGTCATTACCTAATTGATTTCATTCAGCTGAATGCTGTGGCCTATAAATTTAACACTGCTATGGGGAAAGCAATGTAGGTTAGATAGCAATATTGTAAGATCATCTGTTCACATCTCTTAAGTGAACATTTATAAGTGAGGCACAACAAATTATACAAGAATTGAACAAGGATTGGACAAGGGATAAGGCAAGTACTGAGTTTTATACACTGTCTATTTTGTAAAAAATGCACAATATCTTAAAGGGATAGTCAACACCAGAATTTTTGTTGTTTTAAAAGATAGATAATCCCTTAATTACCAATTCCCCAGTTTTGCATAACCAACACAGCTATAATTATACACGTTTTTTTTTTTTTTATAATCAAACAAGCTTTATTAATTCAAGGTAGATTCAAGTGCTACACATACAAAGTAAAGATTTATGAATCATTACATAGCTGATATTAAATACTATTTGTTGAAAAAATACCTTAAGTTCGTAGTGCAATGTGCCAAACACTACAATCTCCTTTCAACTATTTAACATTATAATAAACTTTTTGCTTGTGGTATTTTTGATTTTTCTTTCTCCAATCCTCTCCTGCACACTCTGTACTCTAAATAAACTACAGAATAACTGTGTGTCAACTCACATCAAACAAAACACAAAAGGAGAAAAAAAAAGGGGGGGAGGGGAAGGATAGGGACACTCAAAGGGTAGGAGGGGAAAGAGGGGAAGCATAGAATGGCATTATGATTTATTCCTGCTCCATTACAAACCAGCTCCTTTCCAGGCAGCTAGCATCATCTCATGGATGTCTATCTTGTTAATTTTGAAGTAGTGAAATCTCTCCAATGTAAGAAACTCATCCACCGCATGTGCCCACTCCCTCAATATCGGAACCACCCCCGTCTTCCACCTCCTTGGTATCAGTTTCTTAGCACCTGTGAGCATTAAAAGCAATAGTGCCTGCATGTGTATTGATTTAGCCTTAGGGAGGTGAAAGAGAAGAGTAGCCTCTGGAGTGTTTGGAATTGTGATTTGTAGTTTATCCAATATGCTATTGGTCACTTCGCGCCAGTAATCTTTTATTTTTGGGCATGCCCACCAAATGTGTAGGAGTGTACCATGTTCACCACAGTCTCTCCAACACTTGGGACTAACAGTGTGAAAACATCTATGCAGTCTGGTAGGTGTTAGGTACCATCTGCTTGTCAATTTTATATGGATTTCCTGAACATAAGCAGAGATTGACGAACGTTTAGCTAGTGCGAAGGATCTAAGCCATGTGTCCTCATCTATGTCCCTACCTAGGTCCCTACTCCAGGCCAACGTGTATGTGGGAAGAGCCGCATCAGGGGGAGCTGACAGAAGCTTATAGATCAACGAGATTAGGCGCCTAGTTGGCTTGCGAGTCATACATAGATTTTTGAAGGCAGTTAGTTCTTGCATAAAGTGTTCTCTATGTTTATGATGCATGAGGTAGTGCTGTAATTGGTTATATCTCAACCAGGAATTAAATACATTTCCGTACTTCTCTACCATATCTTGTGAGGGCAGTAGTCTCCCGTTGACAATTGCGAAGTGTAGGGAGCCTTCTCGTAAGGGATAAGGTTTGCTCATCTGTGTGCCTAAGTGAGAGTATGGGAGGTCCGGGTTTTCAAGTATAGGTAGGAGGGGTGAATGCCTTGAGGAGAGGTGTGTGCTAGTATTAATTGCAGTGTCCCATTCTCTGAGTGTTTCTAGTGTGCAACAATACCCACATACCATCTTTGGGCGTTGTGAGGGCGGTATGAATGCCAGTATATCCACATTATTTAGATTAAAAATGTGCCCATCTAACCATACCCATGCTTTATGAGTGGTGTTGTGGGCCCACTCTGTTATCCTCTGAAGGAAGATTGCTCATCTGTACGTTACTAGCTCTGGGAAACCCAGGCCGCCTCTTTCCCTTGACATATACAATGTTTTCCTTGGTATTCGAGACTTAGTGTTTTTCCAAATGAATTGCTCAAGCAACTTTTGAAGCTGAGGGAGGAAGTCTCTTGGGATAGGAATTGGGAGTGTTTGTAAAATATACAATATGCGTGGGAGAATGTTCATCTTAATGACCCCAATTTTACCGAGCCAAGACAAGGGCTTGTTCTTCCAGGAGGAGAGGTCCCTAACAATCTCATCCTTTAAAGTGGCATAATTTAGTTTAAAGAGGTCACGGGGATCTTTAGTGAGGGAAACCCCCAGGTATTGAAGGTGTTTTTGTGCACATGGTATTGAGTATGCCTCGCTCAGAGTCTGTAATTGGTCTTGCGGAACATTAATGTTAAGGATTTCAGATTTTGTGATACTGAGGTGAAAATTTGATAGGGAGCTGTACGTTTTCAGTTCTGCCAGGAGCTCAGGTATAGAGATATCTATGTTGGTTAAGGTGTATAAGATGTCGTCAGCAAATAATGCTTGTTTGTACTCAGATTCTTTTATTTTTATACCAGAGACCTTAGGGTTATTGCAGATTTTTTGGGCTAGCGCCTCGATGGAAAGGGCAAATAATAATGGGGAGAGGGGAAACCCCTGTCTTGTCCCGTTTGCTATGAGAAAAGTGTCGGAAAGAGTTCCATTGACTCTGACTTTTGCATTCAGGTCAGAGTATAGGGAGAACACCAATTCCATAAATACATTCCCAAAGTTCATTGCCTTCCGAACCCGACGCAGAAAAAGCCAATCGACACGGTCGAAGGCCTTCTCTGCGTCGGTCGAGAAGAGCACCATAGGTATCCCTTCATTGTGAGCATATTGAGTTAGTTGTAGAATTTTACAGGTGTTGTCGCTTGCCTCCCTGCCCGGGACAAATCACACCTGGTTGGTGGAAACAAGGTCTGGAAGATATTTATTTAGACGTTGTGACAAAACCTTGGCCAAGATCTTTAGATCAGTGTTTAGTAATTAGATCAGTCTAAAGTGTTCTGGTGCGGTGTGGGGTTTGCTCGGCTTGGTTATAACCGAAATATGTGCCTCTAACATTGAGCGAGTTAGTTGGGGAGATTTAATCAGGCTGTTAAAGAGTTGGAGCATCTTCGGGGCAAGAATACCGTGAAATGTTTTATAGTATTTGATTGTTAGCCCGTCTGGGCCTGGGCTCTTTCCATAAGGAAGATCCTTGATAGCCTGCGATAACTTGTCTAGGGTTATTGGTAAGTCTAGTCCATTTGAGTCCTCGTTTGTTAAGCGTGGTAGGTTCAAAGGGGTTAGGTAGTCGTCTATAAGCTTTTCCCTAACTGAAGCTTGTGTTGGAGCATTTTCCTCTTTATTAATATTATATAGGGCTTTATAGTAAGTATGAAATGCGTTGGCTATGTGTTTGCTACTTTTTAATTTAACACCGTTTCCATTTGTGATGCAGTGAATGTGGGTGCGGAGTTGTTGTCTTCTAATAGATCGGGCTAAAAGCTTCCCTGGCTTGTTACTATTTTCGTGATAATATTGCTTAATGGATAACATCTTACTGTGGTAGGCTCCGGCAAGGAGCTGTTTTAAGTCGGTCCTGGCGTTATTAAGGCGTTGTGTGATTTCACTATTTAATGCGTTTTGTTTGTGTTGAGATTCCAGTGTAGCAATCTCCTCCAAAAGGTCTTTGTGTTTGGTCCTATTCTGCTTGCGTAGTCTTGCCGTTTGCTTAAGGAATTCTCCACATGCTACGCATTTATGAGCGTCCCACATGGTAGCTATTGAGGTATGGTCTGGGATGTTATGTACAAAATATTCAGTCATCGACTTATGTAGGTCTGCCTTAATTATGGGGTTCTCTAGGAGAGCATCATCTAATCTCCAAATGTATGATGTGGGAGGGATATCTGGCCAAAGAACCTCACACGTAACCGGAGCATGGTCCGACCACGTGATATGTCCAATTTTGAAGTCGCCTTTCAAGTCTAAGCCAACAGAGTCTGTGAATATGTAGTCTATACGCGAGTATTTAGCAAAAGTGGGCGAATAGTAAGTATAGTCTTTAGATGTAGGGTTCATAATTCGCCATGTGTCATGTAAGAGTAGGTCAGTTAGTGCTGTTTTAATTGACTTGAGTGTTTTACTACTGACGCTTGTTGTGCCGTTGGATGTATCGTTTTGCGGTTCCAGAGGTACATTTATGTCTCCAGACACAAAAACGGGGCCCCTTGCGTTATCAAGCAGAGATTTTGAAAACCGTTTGAGAAATAAGTGCTGGTTAACGTTCGGTGCATACAACGATGCGAGTGTGATTGGGTGCTCAAAAAGTCTACCTGTCAATATCAAAAAACGCCCATCTGGGTCCCTTTCTATGTGCGTGGGTCTAAAGGGGATCGAGTGGTGAAGCAAATTGCCTACCCCTTTTTTCTTTGATGTGCCGGACACCAGGTATGCTGTTGGGTATTGCTTGTTATACCACTTAGGTTCCCTGCCTCTTTGGAAAAGCGTTTCCTGTAGGAATAAAACATGGCTATGTAAGTTATTAAGGTGTCGAAAAGCAATAGAGCGCTTTCCAGGACTGTTCAGTCCTTTAGCATTAATTGTAGTGAAGATGAGGCT
Source organism: Bombina bombina (assembly GCF_027579735.1). Classification (NCBI taxonomy): domain Eukaryota; kingdom Metazoa; phylum Chordata; class Amphibia; order Anura; family Bombinatoridae; genus Bombina; species Bombina bombina. The sequence continues at coordinate 89,056,310 of NC_069502.1, read as the reverse complement.
GTGTGTGTGAAATTTGCTTACTCGTCCACTCATCTTGCTGAAGGGGGGGAGGAAAAGAGGAGAGGTATTATCTAGGGGAGGACGGGGTTTAGGGGGAAGGGAAAAAAAAATAAAAAATAGAGTGCCCTGTAGGGCTTAGTCTATGTTATATGTAATGCGAGTTGCCTGACACACTAGGCAAATAAAGGACACAATTTAGGTAAAACAAATAAAGCACTGTGTGAACAAATAATACAGTAAATAGAAAGTATGTTTTTACAATATGAACTAATAACAATAATATGCTAATAGATAACTCTGAGGGTAGTAACCCAAGAAGTTAAGTAACAGTATTGAATATGACTAACCCTATTGATCCCCCTGGGGAGGACCTAGGTATTAATATGGCCCAATAGCCCCATTTTTGGATTAGTGGGGGGAGGGGGGGATGTAGATGGTCGAATCATATGGGGAAGCTCACCGGAGCAGCTCAAAAGAGTCTTGCTTGGTAAGGTCCTAGCTCTTATGCATGTTAGTTACTGCTAAATAATTGCTCAGACGAAATTGCCTATAGGGGTTGGGTAATTACATGTATAACCATACAAAAAGAGAGATATTACCGCCCCAATAACAGGATTCGGGTTTTGCACAGATGTTCTAACATTTTTACCGATGTTTGTTTTAATAAAGCTGTGCGATTTGGGGCATTTCCTTACCAGAGAGCAATGGACTCTTACATACCATAATTAAAGGTCTGAGACCTCAGGATAGAGCCGCGCCTGAAGGCGAAGCGTAGCGCATGCGACCAATACTATGCTATATAAACAAAATTTATAATTAACAGTAATTATATAAACACATAACTTTGATTGATAAACATTAACATTACCAGTGCGTGCCTTGTCTTTTGTTATCTGTGAAAACAAAATCTTTATGTTAAACATTAATTAGAAGATGCAAAAGTCTCTTAATTGATGGTGCACAGCCCAATGCCCCATTCGTTGTGGTGCTTGAGGCAAATTGAGTCTTATGTCATAGACCTTGTTCTTGTTGGGCAGAGCTGGCACGCTCTTTTTCACAGTCCCGCACATGAAGTGAGAACTTCAGCGGGCAGGGCCCCAAGGCCCGCAGCCCAGGAAAGGCAGGACTCCTTGGGTACACCTAGTTCAGTGAGTTCTTTGCTGAGTTGCCCTGAGGATCTTCAAGTGTATCTACTTCCACACTGCCCTCTCGGCGGGTAGATGCTTGTATTTCGTCGAGATCCGCTAAAAATGCCTGCAGGTCTGCTCCAGGCTTGTAGGTCAGTGACTTGTTGTTGAGATTGACTATTAACCCCTTAACGACACGCGTCGTACAGGGTACGTCTTGCACAAACTGGTCTTTAAAGACCAGCGACGTACCCTGTACAACGTTGGGGTTGAAAGCGGCTGGAAGCGATCCTGATCGTTTCCAGACGCTTTCCAGTTATTGCAGTGATGCCTCGATATCGAGGCATCACTGCAATAACATTTTACCCCATCCGATGCAGAGAGACAATTTTTAAGTGCAGTAGTGGGCGGGATCGTGGGCGGATCAGCTAGGGGGCGCGCACGAACGCGCGCGTGCACGGGGCAGGCGGGCGGGTGCGTGCACGGGGAGGGAGCGGGTGGGAACCATTACACTATCGAACAGTTAGTTAAAATTTAGAGGGACTGAGGGGGAATAAATATTTATTTTAAATAATCTAAGTGATCTGGGAGGGGGTGGGGGTTTAGTCTTTAGGGGGGGGAAGCTACACTACAGAAAAGTGGGGAAAAAATTAAAAATATATATTTTTTTGTAAACTGGGTACTGGCAGACAGCTGCCAGTACCCAAGATGGCGCCCAATAATGTAGAGGGGGAGGGTTAGAGAGCTGTTTGGGGGGGATCAGGGAGGTTTGGGGCTAAGGGGGATCCCACACAGCAGCATATGTAAATATGCTTAAAAAAATTAAAATAAAGATACCTTTTATTTTAGTACTGGCAGACTTTCTGCCAGTACTTAAGATGACGGGGACAATTCTGGGGTGGGAAGAGAGCTGTTTGGGAGGGATCAAGGGGTCTGATGTGTCAGGTGGGAGGCTGATCTCTATACTAAAGCTAAAATTAACCCTGCAAGCTCCCTACAAGATCCCTAATTAACCCCTTCACTGCTAGATATAATACACGTGTGATGTGCATCGGCATTTAGCAGCCTTCTAATTACCAAAAAGCATCGCCAAAGCCATATATGTCTGCTATTTCTAAACAAAGGGGATCCCAGAGAAGCATTTACAACCATTTGTGCCATAATTGCACAAGCTGTTTGTAAATAATTTCAGTGAGAAACCTAAAATTGCTAAAAAATTTAAGTTTTTTTTAAATTTGATCGCATTTGGCGGTGAAATGGTGGCATTAAATATACCAAAATGGGCCTAGATCAATACTTTGGGTTGTCTACTACACTACACTAAAGCTAAAATTAACTCTACAAGCTCCCTACATGCTCCCTAATTAACCTCTTCACTGCTGGGCATAAAACACGTGTGGTGCGCAGTGGCATTTAGCAGCCTTCTAATTACCAAAAAGCAACGCCAAAGCCATATAAGTCTGCTATTTCTGAACAAAGGGGATCCCAGAGAAGCATTTACAACCATTTATGCCATAATTGCAGAAGTTGTTTGTAAATAATTTCTGTGAGAAACCTAAAGTTTGTGAAAAAGTGAAAAAAAAAATTATTTGATCGCATTTGGCGGTGAAATGGTGGCATGAAATATACCAAAATGGGCCTAGATCAATACTTTGGGTTGTCTTCTAACAAAAAATATATACATGTCAAGGGATATTCAGGGATTCCTGACAGATATCAGGGTTCCAATGTAACTAGCGCTCATTTTGAAAAAAAGTGGTTTGGAAATAGCAAAGTGCTACTTGTATTTATGGCCCTATAACTTGCAAAAAAAGCAAAGAACATGTTAACATTGGGTATTTCTAAACTCAGAACAAAATTTAGAAACTATTTAGCATGGTTTGTTTTTGGTGGCTGTAGATGTGTAACAGATTTTGGGGGTCTAAGTTAGAAAAAGTGTGTTTTTTTCCCATTTGTTCCTAATATTTTATAATAATTTTAATAGTAAATGATAAGATATGATGAAAATAATGGTATCTTTAGAAAGTCCATTTAGTGGCGAGAAAAACGGTATATAATATGTGTGGGTACAGTAAATGAGTAAGAGGAAAATTACAGCTAAACACAAACACCGCAGAAATTTAAAAATAGCCCTGGTCCTTAAGGGAAAGAAATTGAAAAATGGCCTTGGTCCTTAAGGGGTTAAGGATACCGGGAAGCCCCATCGATATGGGATCTTGCGGTTTCTCAGCTGTACTGTGATAGGTGCCAGGTCACATCTCTTCTGCAGCGTGGTTGGTGAAAGGTCTGAGAACAGCTGTAATTCTGTGCCTGCATGTTGGATAGGACCTTGGCCCTTGCACAGCGTAAAAGTTCCTCTTTATCTTTGAAATTAAGAAATTTTATTATGACGTCTCAAGGGGGCGCCTTAGGAGGGGGCCTCGGTCTCAAAGGTCTATGAGCACGTTCCAGTATAACCTCAGCTGAGTATGGTGTTCCTTTAATCGTGCTGAATAAACTTTGTAAGTAGCCCTCTATCGCTGGGGGGGGGGGGGGGGTGTGAACCGATTCAGGAACCCCTCTGACTCTCAGATTGTTTCGGCGGCCAAGCTCCGCCCCCCAATTATACATGTCTTACCTCTGTGATTACCTTGTATCTAAGCCTTAGTAGACTGCCCCCTTATTTCAGTTCTTTTGACAGACTTGCAGTTTAGCCAATCAGAGTTGTCTCCATGGTAAATTCACGTGCATGAGCTCAATGTTATCTATATAAAACACGTAAACTAAAGCCTTCTAGTGGTGAAAAACTATCAAAATGCATTTAGATTAGAGGCGGCCTTCAAGGGCTAAGAAATTATCATATAAACCTCCTAGGTTTAGCTTTCAACTAAGAATACCAAGAGAACAAAGCAAAATTGGTGATAAAAGTAAATTGGAAAGTTGTTTAAAATTACATGCCCTATTTGAAACATGAAAAAAAAAAAAAAATTTTGACTTGACTGTCCCTTTAACCGTTTGAGTGCTAATGACGGCTCTGAGCCGTCATGAGCACTCTCCCACCTTGAGGGAGATCTGGGTGCTCCTAACAGCTCCTACCCCGGCGTGATGCACGGTGACGTCACGCGCAATAACGTGATGACGTCACCGCGCAACTTTATTTATACTTAACAATGTTAAGTATAGGAGGAGGGGGCATGCTGCTTAGAAGCCTGTATCTCAGGCATCTAAGCAGCTACAGACCCCCAAGACCCACGGTTGGAAAGGGAATCACCTAACCTTTCCAACAGTGTAAGTCTTGGGGGTCTGTAAAAACAATAAAAAAAAAGTTAAAAAATGTTTTTTCAAAAATTAAATAAATTTAAAAAACCTTAGAAAATATTAGCACCCAGGTGGGAAAGTGCTTAGCACTCAAAGGGTTAATATCCCTTTTTGCCACCTTTACTCAATTACTCCTTACCCCTCACCACCTTTATTGCTCATTAGCCCATCTCTCTTAACCTCACCTTACTTTTGTATTCATGAACTTCACACATTCCTAAAGACTCTCTCTCCCCCTTGCAACTCATCACCAAAACAGTCTCATTACTGCAAATCCGCATCTCATCTCATGTCACTCTCCCTCTTGCTCATACTAGCTGCTGGCGACATCTCCCCTAATCCTGGTCCCTCACAACTTCCATGCCCTGCACACCCATGTGTGCCCTTCAATAGACTTCAAAAACAAAACTCTGGTAACCTTAAAGGGCCACTGTAAGTAAATATTTTCTATGCCTGTTACTAACTAACTACCCCAAATACGCTTTTTATCAATAGCATTTCATTAACATATCTCTACCGTATATCAGAAATCTTGTCTGCAAATTTAATTGTTTTCCAAACCCACTCCGTGGGTATCCTTTGCTCTGTACCAATCCGTTTACAATACCTAGGTTTCAAAATGGCGCTTTAAACACAAAGTTATTGGTTTAAGTATTTTGAACATGCAGTGCTGAAAATAGTGGGCAGGATAACGTGACATCATCAGCGAATAAAAGATATAACTTTTAGAACGTTATGAAACTTCGTTTTGGAGAAAATATAGGTCAGTAGGTTTTAATTAATGTTTATTAACTTTAATATGTTAGTTGTTTAGCTTAAAAATTATAACAGAAAGTAATCCTTTAATCTTATTCCTCTTGCATCTAAAGCCATCTCCCCCTTCACTTGTGCACTACGGAACTCTTGCTCTGTTTGCAACAAACTCACTTCTATCCATGACCTCTTTATCTCCCACTCTCTCAATCTTCTGGCTCTCACAGAAACCTGGCTCTCTCCTTCAGACACTGCTTCCTCTGCTGCACTGTCACACGGGGGTCTCCACTTCAGCCACACTCCTAGGTCTGACAATAGACAAGGAGGTGGTGTTGGTATTTTACTTTCCTCTCGTTGCACCTTTCAACAAATACAGCCCTTCTCTTCCCTCTTTTCTTCATTCGAAACACACGATTCGCTTATTCTCTCCCCTCTCTACATGCGTTGCAGTCATATACCGCCCCCCTGGCTCCACAACTCTATTTCTAGATCACTTTGCCTCCTGGCTACCTTACTTCTTTTCCTCGGATACCCCTGCCCTCATTCTCGGCGACTTCAACCTTCCTGTTGACATTGCCTCCTCTGCAAAACAACTTCTGCAACTCACTTCCTCTCTCGCCCTGTCACAATGGACTGACTCTCCCACTCACAAAGATGGTCACTCCCTTGATCTGATTTTCAGTTATCGATGCACTATCTCGAACTTCACAAACGCACCTTTTCCTCTTTCTGACCACCACCTCCTAACTTGTACCATCCCCTCCCTCCCTACAACTCTCCCTCCTTCTACCCCTCACACTGAACTTCACAGAAGAATCAAGTCATTAGATCAGCAACAGCTTGCTAGCTCTCTCAAACCTCTTCTCTCTTCCATCCCCTCCTTTTCCTGTCCTGATGAATCCATCTGCCACTATAACTCCACCCTTACATCGGTCCTTGATAACCTGGCCCCACCTACCATGGCTTGGAAAACATACACTCATCCTCAGCCCTGGCATACTCCTCTGACACGGTACCTACACAGATGTTCCCGTACTGCTGAGCGAGTGAGCGACACTGGAGAAAATCTCGGAGTTCTGCTGACTTTCTTCACTATAAGTTCATCTTGAACTCCTACTATTCTGCCCTTAGTCTATATAAGCAACATTACTTCTCTACTCTTATCTCTACTCTTTCTTCAAACCCAAAACGTCTGTTCTCCACATTCAATACTCTTCTCCGCCCACCCCCACCTCAACTTTTCTCTCAGCCCAAGATTTTGCCAGCTACTTCAACAAAATCGACTCAATCAGAAATGAAATCAGCTCTCAACATACTACCGGTCTCCCACCCCCTCAAAAGGTCACATTCATCCAAAACCCACATAGCCATAAATTTTGCTTTTTTGCCCCTGCTACAGAGGATGAAGTTTCTGCCCTTATACTATCCTCTCACCTCACTACCCGTCCCCTCCCTCTCTTCTACCCTTATCCCTATACTCACACACATCTTCAACCTCTCCCTCAGCACTGGTATAGTTCCCACATCTCTTAAATATGCATTAGTCACACCTATCCTCAAAAAAACCTTCTCTCGATCCAACTTCCCCATCCAATTACCGCCCTATTTCCCTACTACCTCTTGCCTCAAAGCTTCTTGAAAAGCTAGTATATGCACGTCTATCCCATTTTCTTAATTAAACTCCCTCCTTGACCCATTGCAATCTGGATTTTGCCCCCTTCACTCAACAGAGACAGCAATTGTTAAGGTTACCAACAAACTACTTACAGCAAAATCAAAAGGCCACTTCTCTCTACTTATCCTCCTTGATCTGTCTGCAGCCTTTCATACTGTCGACCACCCTCTTTTGATCTATACCCTCCAATCCTTCGGCATCTGTGACACAGTTCTCTCTTGGTTCTCTTCCTATCTGTCTAACCGTATCTTTAGTGTAGCCTTCTCTGGGGTATCCTCTGCCCCGTTACCTCTTTCTGTTGGGGTCCCGCAAGGCTCTGTCCTTGGTCCCCTTCTCTTCTCAATCTACACGTCCTCACTAGGTTCCTTAATAAAGTCCCACAGGTTTCATTATCATCTGTATGCCGACGATACTCAAATCTACCTCTATGCACTAGAACTATCTCTTTCCTTGCTAACCCGTGTCACTAACTGTCTCTCTCATATCTGTCCTCTCACTACCTCAAGCTAAATCTCTCCAAAACTGAGCTCCTTATTTTCCCCCCTTCTTCCAAAATCTTCACCCCCCATGTCTCTAAAACTGTTGACAACTCCATCATTACCCCAACCTCACATGCCCAATGTCTTGGGGTCACACTTGACTCAGATCTTTCTTCACTCCTCACATTCAGTCCTTGGCTAAAGCCTGCTGCTTCCACCTTAAAAACATCGCTAAAATTAGACATTTCCTTACACAAGACATAACAAAGATTTTAATTCACTCTCTCATCCTTTCCCGCCTCGACTACTGCAACTCTATCCTCTCTGGTCTCCCTAGCTGCCGCCTAGCTCATTTAAAATCCATAATGAATGCCTTTGCCAGGCTCATCTTCCTTGCACGTTGCTCTTCATCAGCCGAACCTCTCTGCCAATCCCTTCACTGGCTTCCCTCTTGCCTCCAGGATTAAACACATAATTCTCACTCTGACACACAAAGCCCTCCCCCTACATACATCTCAGACCTTGTCTCCAGATACTCTCCCTCCCGTCCCCTTCGCTCCGCTCATGATCTCCTCCTCTCTTGTTACCTCCTCAGATTCCAGTCTACAAGATTTCTCAAGACTGGCTCTCATTTTATTTAACTCTCTGCTTCGCTCCACAAGAATCTCCCCTAGTTTTAAAAGCTTCAAGTGCTCCCTGAAGACTTTACTATTCAGGGACGCTTACAACCTACAGTAACCTTCCTATCTCCACTGCTACCCCCTAAAGCCCCATAGCATGTAAGCCTATGAGCCCAGCTGTTTGTAGTTCACCTTCAAAAGAGCAGACTACAACAGTGCAACTCTCAGCAGGACCCTCTCTCCCCATTTGATCCCTGCAATCATTTTTTATATACCACCCATGTTCATAGCGCTGCAGAACCTGTTGGCGCTCTACAAATACCTGATAATAATAATTAGACTCCAATATATATTTTAAAGTACTGCTTTGTATTTTTCTTTCTCAATAAAGCTGGTTTAAAAATATCTGCATCTAATTCTTTAAGGTTAGGTTTATTAATTTATCAAACATAATTTTAATGTGACTTGTTATAACTGTATATTAAAGGTACCGTAGCTCTTTGAAATTAAACTACATTACTCATCATGCCTTACATATACAAACTACACCTCTGATTGGCTGAAATGCAAAGTCTGTCAAAAGAACTGAAATATGGGGCAGTCTGCAGAGGCGTAGATACAAGTGCATCTGGCATTACAAGTGGAAAAATAATTTTACAGTATACTCTACCTTTAAGCTCAATATATTATTGTTATTGTGGCCTGCTACCAATCACCTTATCTATCATAACGCAGTCCCATTAAAAAAAAGGGATCATGAACGTAAAACAGCTTCATCGTAAAACAATTTTAACTGAGCACAGACAACGAAGCCTACCAGTGTGAAGGCTTAACATGCCGCTTAATCGCATAGTTATGACGTCACGTCAGTGCCCTTTTCAAACATGGAGTTATAGTTGTATCAGGTGGCGTAATTTCCGAAGTACAAGTCCCTTTTTCCGGTGTCATGGCGATGCTGGCAGAGCGTGAGTCTGGGACTGAAGTATTTATTTATGGTTTCTTCTAGTGGCTGTGATTTGTTGGACCGGCACCGAGGCTCGCTGTGTTTAATGACACGCTGGCTTCCCGGTTCGCAAGACTGTGGTAGTGATTCTGCACGTGTCACTCATAGCTGCAAACTTACTGTGGTGTAAACTGATTCTATTCCATGAATGGTCCCTGACAAAGGCTCTTTATGTTGTTGCTACTGGTGACTTTAGTGTGATTATAACATATCAATAAAATGTTACTAAATGTTGGTTCCTGGTTAGTTTGGATGTTATCATTCGGCCTTCTTCTGCCCTTATAAAGAATGGTTTTATACTTCATAATAATCTATAGGGTGCTGGGTACATTGTGATGGTTTTAATACATGATACAGAGTTACTATAAAGTAATATTTTTGGCACTTGACAACGTTTCTTAGTATTAATTTAAACGTTTGGATATTGTAGACTGTTCTTTTTCTTGCAAACATTAAATAAAGTCAGGTTCAATTTGTAAAAATGTAAATGTTTTGTTGCTGTCCTTGTCTATTTTTTTTGCTTCCCTTTAAAGCTAATGCATCCTTAAATATCATAGAATAAACAACAACGTTAAGGAAAACGCAATTCAGTTTGTACTCTTATTTTAAGGTTATCATAGCAAGGGAGATCCTGGAATCAGAGAGCATTTTACTTATAACCCCTAATATTAGTTTTATTATTTTCTGCATTTATCTACAAACAATTAAATTAGGAGCCAGCATGCAGATGGAGGTTCTGACGATATATATATATATATATAAACACTGATACACATATGCCATGAAATTCCAACCAGACTTAACACTGATACACATATGCCATGAAATTCCAACCAGTCCACAAGTCCTGACTTTTTTTCTATCTTTAAAAGGACAGTGTATTGTAATTTGTCCCCTTCTAAGTTGTTCCCAGGGATTGAATTAAATTGTTTACAGATAACCACTTTACCTTCGTTTTAGCATTTGAAATAGCTACTTTTGCCTGTGGTATCTCAACCAATATTGAAAATTTCTATAGTTTAGTATTGGCTATAGACAGAAGAACAAATTACACTCCCAGTGAGGGGTAGGGTGGCTAAGTAATAACATGGTTACTGTATTTTTAATTGCTCTATTTAAAGGGACAGTATACTGAAATATAGTTTTTCGCTTAATGTGTTTATAATTGCTTTTTTTACCAACTGCAGAGAAAAAATGTATGAAAAATAGATTTGTATGTTTTTTTTGTGTATATTAAAGCTCTGATTTTGTCTTTTGAAGCCACAACCTAATAAAATGGGGTGAGCTTGTAGGTATAATCAGATCTCATTACTGTATCACATTGTGTACATATACCTGCTTCTTTATCTTATATCTGTCCATAAAACAATCACCAGTACTTGGAGAGAACAATGGAAAATCAACATTGTATTACCTTATCTCTGCTATAGCCCACTGGGAGTGTAATTTCTTCTGCTGGCTGTGTTTACAAAGCTTATCTATAGCTGGGACCTGCGGCCACAAACTTTCAGAATAGGTGGGGATACCACATGCTAAATCAACTATTTCAAATGCCAATATAAGGGTAAAGGAGCTACTTGTAAATATTTAATACACTCCAGCAGGTAAAGTGGATCATTGGGAACAAATTAAAGGGGAGACATTTTTTGAGTAAACTGTCCCTTTAAGTATTGGGTGTTTGTATACAGACAGATAAAATAAGGAAGTATGTGGGTAGAAAGTGATAAAAATACAGATTTCTGATTTCCCCAATTTAATGGGTTGTGGAGTCAAAGAACAAAAACAGCTGTTTTATGTACAAATTTAAACCTAAATGATCAACATTACATACATTCTACTCTGCTACTGGTATAAGTAGTTGGAAACACATCAAGGAAAAAACAATTTTATAGTACACTGTCAGTGTTACTGTCCCTGACTGGATATTTTATATATATATATATATACTGTACAGTGCTATACAGAAAAAGAATCACTTTTTTTTTAAAAAAGAAATGTGATTTTATTAAAATATGTTTTAAACCTAGAGTTTGCATAAAAAATGCATTTAACTGTTCACAACAGCGACATGTCCCCCTTGTAGTTTGCACTGCGGACTTAAAGGGACACTGTACCCAAAAATTTTCTTTTGTGATTCAGATTGAGCATGAAATTTTAAGCAACTTTCTAATTTACTCCTATTATCAAATTAAAAAGAGCCCCGCCAGTCCGCCACCTACCATGTCTGTGCACACCTCAGGACTTCAGCAACAAAGCATGAGGCATGTAAAATGGTGGCTGTAGAGCTACGTTCTATAACTCTGATGTGATGCTTCCTCCTGATATGCCCCCCTGGAGGAGTGATTAGTGCTGCTACTGGGCTGGCTGGAGCTTTTGTGTGACTGACATGAAATTTTAACCCTTTCATGCCCGGCACAAGTGTTTTAACATCAGAACAAAATTCAGAAAGTGCACAGTAGTTTACCCCTCACTGTTTTTAAAGGTAATTGTCTGCTCTTTCAAACTGTGTGTCTTGGGAGGGGAGGGGGTGTAAAGTACAATTAAAATACAAAATAAACATGCCCCCCTTTTTTAAACCACAGAAGCCCCTATATTGGTTTTAATAGCCTGGTAAACACTATGGATAATAGTGATCCCCTGTCATGAATAAATGTGCATATATTTGCATAGAGGCTCATGGGAGGCCCTATATGAAAATCAAAGTTGCATAACTATACCGAAAAGGCCCTTTATTTATATGAGGATAAACCCCTTCTTCCTTTTGACTATAAAGTTTAGAAAAAACCCACATACTATTGTTTGCAGCCTTATTTATTAAAATGTTAATAAAAATATAATTTTTTCACACATTTTGTTGCACCGTTATCAGATCATGATATATTCATAATATAACAGTGTGAACCTGTTTGGTCTGCTGAGAAATACAATATATAATATTTTTGGTTTCTCACTGAGTGACAAATGGCCTAAAGCGGGGATTAAAAATACAGTTTTGGGGGCGTGTCCAAGCAGCGGTTCTGACCGGCCGCATTTTTCTTGAGCTCCAGGTGATAGAGTGATAATCCGCTGGTTATCATTACCATTTTACAGCACTTACTACAAATTACAACTGGCTTTGTAATTGCTTACATATACTACCTAATTTAATCTTCTACTCGGCTGTGTTTATGAACTGGGAGCCGGAATTGGATGTCTGAGGCCTGGTGCGGCGGCACTTTAGCAGGCAACGCTACCCCCCTGGGAGACTGGGGTTACTTGATCGGAGCTGGACACAGTTAGGAGATAAATCAGCTAGCTGACACTGCGTGGACATAGGTCACCGAACTATATTTCAGCACGCCCTATTGCACGTACGCAGTGTCGGAGCAGCTAACGACAGTTAATGGCAGCCATGTGGTGCGACAACTCATCTGACAATATGGATAACTCCTTCAAAAAATTAGAGGACATGCTTCAAGCCTTGATCGACATAGCGCCTTCAGAAATGGATATACAGGCGCTGGCAGACAAAATTTGGCAGCCAAGAAACAGCGACATACCATTGACACCTCGGCTAGTAGGCAAGATAGAAGTGCAGTCACCATCAGAAGAGAGTGCGGCCCAACGTATACCAGGAGCGGCATCAGCGCCAGCACATAAGCTTAGCAGTGGAGAGGAGCATGTCCGGCGGCTGAACAAAATCGCATACCCGTTGTACCCTCTAATAAAGATAAAGGGAAGAAGCAACGTTAAGTATTCTAAAATGGCGCTTACAGTTGAATTGAATCAACACACGGTCATGACACCCTCTGAAGCCATGACAAATGATACAGTGAAGAAAAGTTCCACACTGACATACCCGGTCTCAGCATTAAAGTTCCTCAAACGACCGCAATGGTCGCCGAGAGGGGATCCTCATATTGCTCAGCTCCAGGAACATGAAGGGGACTATTGGAAGATGAAAATAGAGACTTTAAAAATTTGTGCAGATATCTCTCCACAGGTTAACAACTTTGATCTCAAGCGGCAAGCTAACTTATCTAATATATTGCATACCCAAACTACAATAGATGGACTACCTAAGACTCACACGCCATACATGGTAAAGAACCCTGATAAGCTTCTACAATGCATGGACGCTGGTTTGCTAGTCCAGGGCGACTCAGTGGAGAACGTTTTGCGAGAGAAAATAACCAAGATCAAGCTTTTCTCAGGCGGATAGTGTATAGTTAATGGGCTTTGTCTGCTCTGATCTCAGTCAGTACAAAAGACTCACTGCTACCTCCGTTTTCAGGTTTTATTTAGGGTCTTGCATATAGCATGAAATAATGTTTGATAATGTTATTGTTGGTTTAGTGTTTGGAGTTCTTGATTTTACTAAAGTTTTTGCACTCTTTAACAACACAAGCCTTGCAGCGTTGCTGATATACTTCTAACATATGAAATATTGCTTTCTCCTCGAACGGCATGCAAGCTTCTATACTGTTTAGTCTAGGTTAGATTTATCCTATTGATAATCTCTCTCGTCCCCAATACCTATAAGGTTAATAAATATAGGCTAATAGAAATGCTCAAACTGGGTATCCCACTTTACTGCTACATTGGTGACCAAAACTTTTACTGTCATGATATGTAATAACTAGGACACATGTCACGCAGCATATATAAAATGGAGATATCTGGGACATTGGCTGAGTATTTTAGCACTAGAAAAGCTCAAATATAAAAGTTTTGCTCTGTGACTAGAATGTTATAGTGTATACACATGGGAATTTGGAGTGATCTGGAGGGCACTGTATTTAATATATACTGGCTATTTTAAATCTTTCATACACAAACCCATTATAGTTCTTAACACATAATAGAGGGGTGGAGAAAAGCTTACTATTCAGGTAATAATTTTGGCAGCCGTTATCACCCCGAATGTTTATAAAGCTACATAGCAAGATGCCTTCGTTCTTTTTTTACACTTGATAGATAGCTGTGGGCTTTGGGGGTTGGAGGGGTCCCCCCGGGCAACACATAACTTTCTCTATACGGAAGGCGGGCCTTCAGACTTCAGGATAGGCCAAATAAGTTGGCGGCGAGGAGATAACAACATAGTCTTGACCAGTGGTCTACGGCCGGGACCACGGGAGAGATATAACTATCACAGCATGCCGCAATAAGGTCATCTCTGTCATTCTTAGATACATACATGAATAATTAGCATATCTATCCATCTAAAGTTATCACCATTTTAGCTTCCCTTGTGGGTGTGGAAATTCAGTTTGTGCCTCCGGTATGAATCTAAAGATTATCTAACATGTTTTTGAATATGTATTAATTGTAGCTGTTTACTTACTGTTATTTCTTTACAATAGAGAGTTGAACTACTATACATTATAATTGTTCTATGGTAAATGATCGTGTCGTTATGCTTTGTAATATACTGTGTTTGGCTCCGATCCCAGCATCTGGTTTATAATCTGCTTCTAACATGTCTGTAATGTTTTCATTTTAGCAGGATGCTGACTTTTTTTTTTTTTTTTTGACAATATAACATCCCCTGGACTTTGTCATTATCACTTGGAAAGGTCCAAAAGTGACCCATTATGTCAAACTGGGGAAGAAAATCGAGGACTATAATTTTATATATTTACTTTTGCAAAGACTTAAGAATGCTATTCTATATTATGTCTATATATATATATTGTATGTCTACTGTCCTCAATAAAAATATTTAAAAAAAAAAAAAAACAGTTTTGCATGGAGGTGGAAATGGTTTAACGGTTAAAGGGACACTGAACCCAATTTTTTTTCTTTCATGATTCAGATAGAGCATGCAATTTTAATCAACTTTCTAATTTACTCCTATTAATTTTTCTTTGTTCTCTTGCTATCTTTATTTTAAAAGCAGAAATGTAAAAATTAGCAGCCAGCACATTTTAGGTTCAGCACCATGGATAGTGCGTGCTTATTGGAGGCTTACATTTACCCACCAATAAGCAAGCATAACCCAGGTTCTCAATCAAAAATGGGCCGGCTCCTATTCATCACATTCCTGCTTTTTAAATAAATATAGCAAGAGAACAAAGAAAAATTGTTAATAGGAGTAAATTAGAAAGTTGCTTAAAATTGCATGCTCTCTCTGAATCATGGAAGAAAAACTATTTGGTTTAGTGTCCCTTTAAAAAGAAAGCCAATTCATTTTTTTAAATTTTATTTTATTTATTTTTATTTAAAGTTGCAGCCTCATGCTATTTTTGATTTTTCATAGCTTCAAATCATGATTATTTGCACAGCCCTAAAATATATACAAACACACAAATCTATTTAATAAATATACATGTGTCTGTAGGATATTACAAAAGTTAGTAGCCGTGGGTGTCTCAAGTTATCTGATGTGATATATAAACACCATTTTCTTGCTTTTGAGCAAAATCTATCTCAATGTTTGGTATAAATATGTGAAGCACTGATGCTAACAAACCCCTTCAGCTCTAATCATCAAGGAAACAAGAGGAATATGGGAAATAAATTATAACCAGAACACGTACTGGATTTGCTTTACCCGTTGTTTATAAACTCTGCTTGATGTTTATAAAGCAGAGTATGGGAACATATTGAATGTGTAGAGCAACAGAACATGTAATTTTAGGCAACTTTATAATTTACTCCTATTATAATTTTTTTTTCGTTCTCTTGCTATCTTTATTTAAAAAAACAGGAATATGATGCATGGGAGCCAGCACATTTTTGGTTGAGAACCTGGGTTATGCTTGCTTATTGGTGGGTAAATGTAAGCCACCAATAAGCAAGCGCTATCCATGGTGCTGAACCTAAAATTGGGCTGCTAAGATTTACATTCCTGCTTTTTAAATAAAGATGGCAAGAGAACGAAGAAAAATTGATAATAGGAGTAAATTAGAAAGTTGCTTAAAATTGCATGGTCTATCTGAATCATTAAAGAAGAAATGTGGGTTTAGTGTCCCTTTAAAGGGGACAGCAAAGTCAAAATAACACTTTCATGGTTTAGAGAGAACAACTTTCTATTTCACTTGTTATCTAATTTGCTTCCTTCTCTTGTTAGCCTTTATTGAATCAGATGTGTTCAGCTAGCTCCCAGTTGAGTTGTGCATTGCTGCTCCTTCAACAAAGGATAATGAAAATTAGATAATAGAAGTAAATTGGAAAGTTGTTTAAAATCGTATGTTTCTGAATCATGAAATAAAAATGTTCATAGTTCATACCCCTTTTAATAAAGGATTTCTGTTTGTGGCTCTCCTTTGTTGTTTAAAGCAGGACACAGCCCGTGATCGGTGACTATGTGTGTATGCCTCTGCTGAGTGGCTCTTGTATAAGTGGTTCCTGAGCACTTTTCTAGCCCGTTCACAGGACTTAAAGACATCATTTGCAACACACGTTAGTTTAATAATAAAATTATTATTATAGTAGAATGTCTCCAAGTAAAGGCAATGAGCTTATTTTTTTAACATGATACGTGTCAGGGTAGGGTCAGTTATGTTTTCTAAGCTACCCTCTGGCTTCTGAATATTCATCAGCCCTAAATGTTTTTTTTTTTTTTTTTTTAATTTCCAAAGTTAAATTATTGATACTTGTACCTTTAGCGTTACCTTCTCTGGCTCATCATATGACCCTTAACCACTTCCTATTTTTACATAAATGCAACAAATGTTGCACACAAAGGAAAGAGCCTACCTCTTGTATTAAAGGGTTATAAATCTTTGCACAGTTGTACCTTAATAAAATACATTATTATAAGAACTTTTATATATGTAATCAAATAAAACATTTTTGTATAAAAATGAAACCACCTACATACCTTTTTAAATATTTAGTTTAATTTTCATAAAAGGAGTGGTAATGGCAGCCCATAAAAGGAGGTATAGGTTATGTAAATTTTGCTACCGCCCCCCAGCCAATGGTGAAGCGGCTGGGCCCGTTACTTTCAACATTCTTATTATGTCATTTAAGTCTGCTTCGCATGCGCACTTGCTTCATGTGGTAATCGCATGCGTACTGTCAGAAACGCTCAGCGGCCATATTTGGATTTCCTGTTCATCGCATACATATGGGATTTAATATCCTTGTTAGTCTAGGGGTACTTTGTACACTTACCACAGCTCCTTCCTTTACAACATTCACTGTCCCTGTAACTTCAGCGCTCTGGTGCGCCACTCCCTCCAGCATTGACGTCACGATCCACGTGTCCGCCCTGCATCTGGCACTTGGATCATGACACGTCACAGGAGAGAGGATAACGGGGATGCGTCTGCGCATGTGTTGGCCATAAAATCATTTTAATGCGCATGCGGGCTGCTATAATGTTTCTACCTAGGTAGAACATTATTATAGGGCCCGCATAATGAGTCTAAAAATGGGTTTGTCACAATAATATTTTTCAAAACAAAATTACAAGGAAAGGACATAAAAACCTTTAACAGGTACCAATTACAAATACCTTTATTATATAGAGACGTTTTTTAAAGAGTTTAATAAAAAAAAATTGGGTTTCCTATCCCTTTTAAATGAAGTGGAGAATTCAGTATCTCACATACAAATGTTGATCATGCATAAAAAATAACTTTATTAATTCACATAGAAAAATAGAGCCAGGCAGGCTATGTACACGCGCACACACAAATTAAAATTAGCTTGAATCCAGAATGGACAATTAGGAGTTAATCTCCACAGTCAGATTAATAATAATTAAATTAGCGTAGTAATTATAATACGCTTATGCTCACAAGTACCGAAAATATAAAGGCTACTATTGAAGAGCACGCTCATAAGCAAACACAGCTCTGTCTTAAAAAAAACTCCTATAGTGGGAGTTTAAATTCATTCTACCTGACTGATAGATTATAGAGACATAAAGCCATTCTGGTAAGCGGTTAAAAATGAGGGACTAAGCCCCCTAATGCGTGTTTCACAAACGCTTCCTCAGAGGGGAACCACAAGTTTTTGTCCTTGGTCCCCATCTCTTCTCAATTTATACATCATCCTTAGGTTACTTAAAGGGACAGTCAAGTAAAAAAAAAACTTTCATGTTTTAAATAGGGCATGCAATTTTAAACAACTTCCCAATTTACTTTTATCACTAATTTTGCTTTGTTCTCTTGGTATTCTTAGTTGAAAGCTAAAACTAGTAGGTTCATATACTAATTTCTTAGACCTTGAAGACTGCCTCTAATCTGAATACATTTTGACCACTAGAGGGCATTAGTTCACATGTTTCATATAGATAACATTGAGCTCATGCACGTAAAGTGACCTAGGAGTGAGCACCGATTGGCTAAACTGCATGTCTGTCAAAAGAACTGAAATAAGGGGGCAGTCAGCAGAAGCTTTAGATACAAGATAATTACAGAGGTAAAACAAGTATTATTATAACTGTGTTGGTTATGCAAAACTGGGGAATGGGTAACAACAATTCTGGTGTTGACTGTCCCTTTAATACAGTCCCATGGGTTTCAATATCCTTTGTATGCTGATGATACCCAAATCTACATCTCTGCACCAGACCTATTCCCTCGTGTCACTAACTGTCTTTATAATATTTCATCCTGGATGTCCTCTCACTACCTTAAAGGGACACTGAACCCAAATTTTTTTTTCTTTCGTGATTCAGATAGAGCATGGAATTTTAAGCAACTTTCTAATTTACTCCTATTATCTAATTTTCTTCATTTTCTTGGTATCTTTATTTGAAATGCAAGAATGTAAGTTTAGATGCCGGGCCATTTTTTGGTGAACACCCTGGGTTGTTCTTGCTGATTGGTGGATAAATTCATCCACCAATAAAAAAGTGCTGTCCAGAGTACTGAACTAATAAAAAAAGCTTAGATGCCTTTTTTTTCAAATAAAGATAGCAAGAGAATGAAGAAAAATTGATAAGAGTAAATTTGGGTTCAGTGTCCCTTTATGCTAAATCTCTCCAAAACTGAGCTTATTATTTTTTTCCCCCTTCTTCCAAAATCCCTACCCCCAACTTTCTCTAACTGTTAATAACAACATCATTACCCCAACCCCGCATGCCCGATGTCTTGAGGTCACACTTGATCTCTTTCACTCTCCACATCCAGTCTTTGGCCCATTCCTGCCGCCTCCACCTCAAAAACATCTCCAAAATTTGTCACTTCCTCACACACTAAGGACACAACTAAGGGGACAATTTATCAAGCTGAGACAAACAGGGGCACACGCTCCCCTGTCCGCCGCAGCTATAGCTCTCCAAATAATAATTGGGGTGCTTGGTGTTTATTACAGTAAGATACCCCCCACTCTGTATACTTTATTAAAAACTACCAACAGTGTAGGCAGAGGGATCTAATGATCAGTAATTATTTAGGGTATAGTAGATATTTATGGACTTTTAACCTAATTAAGTTTCATACTGAGATTTGTTTAATAATTTTTCGATTGGGAGCAGGAGGTGTGGTCCTGTATAAGCACTTTTTTTAAAATTTTTATTTAATTGAGATTTTAGTTTGGGAGGCTTTTATTCTTTTTTTTTTTAATCACTTTTGGATATGTATATATGAGTGCTAAAAAATTTTTTTTTTCTTTTTATTGAATATTCTTTCTTTTTTTTTTAAATTACTTCCTGAATATTTGTGTAGGTCTAATCAGTAAAATATTATATTCAAGTAAAGCATAAACCCCTTTTTGTGTCCACTTAATATTAAATATTATTTTAATCCTCACCAGCAGCAGTTTCTTACTAAACTAGGTCTAGTATAAGATATAGGTGAGTATAAGAGAAACCTAGATACAGCATATTAGAATCAAAAGGCCCACATAGTTTACAAATACTGCCCTCTAAAGTGTTTTTAGGATCGGCATACAGTATGTATAAGTAATATCAAATTCTCATGCAGTCTTTGTTCCTTACAGCCCCTGTTGGAAATCTAATCCATGAATTAGACTTTGTATTAAGAAACTGTCTCTACTTGGAGCATGACAATTAAAAAACAAAAACAATTAAATTCTCTTCCATTATGAATTTGTGTATAATCTTCCTACATGAGTCTGTGATTAGCTTATGGTTGTCACGGGAGACAAGGAAATCAGAGGAAACTTTAAAATGTGTCTTTTAAAAATCTACTGCTTATCTGAATTCAAAGTTCTATTGTACTGACTTTGAAATATCCATCTGTTGATATTGCAATTTCACTGCATTCAATGTCCCTTTAAGTAAATGCTTTGCATATTTTTATAGTTATATGAAATTAGGCAAAATGATGTCTCCCTTGTTTCTTTTTCTCTGTGTGAATACGGTAGGTTTTAGCCACCTGACATAACTTTGTGTTTCTTTCTGCTTCCAGCCCGCAGAAAGCAAAAGTGGTCTGTGGATCCAAGAAATAGCACCTGGAGTAAAGATGAATCCAAATTTGGCCAAAAGATGCTTGAAAAGATGGGTTGGTCCAAGGGCAAGGTGTGTGATGAAAAAAATGATTAAACTTTAAAGTGACATTAAAGAAAAAAATGAAGGTTCTCCCATCCAACAGAGAACTTCCAAATTTACAAAACATTTTATACTAAAATTTAGTTTCATTTTCTGCCTGCAACATCCAACCACTGTAAGGTTGCATGTACTGTCCCTGTCCATCATAACTGTGATTGGCTAGTTGGTTTGGTCATGTGCTTGCAGAAAGTGTTGAAATGTAAAAGATGTTCTTAATCCTTTATCTACTTATTATGATTTTATAAAGAATATATTTAGATCATCTTATTGTGATGTGTAGCCCACTGGATTTATAAGAACAATACTATTGTCCCTTGTGATAGATATGAGGCAATTGAACAAAATGAAAGGACAGTAAATCACAGCTATCGGCTATGTGATAGTTAGAGGATCAATGTGTTTTAAAGAAGAAATAGCATGGTATTAAACATGATTACATCAGCAAAGTTATTGATCATTGGTTTATGGTGGAACTGATTTGTACAAACAGGTAGAAAACCCTTTAACCAAACTGCTTGGAACCGGAAAAAGTTTAGATTTTGGAATATTGTCATCTTTAGAATGGGGCAGTTTGGAGAGGGGATGGAGCGAAGTGTAAACTATATCTTGTGTCATTTAGGTAATATATATGTCATAGTACTGCTTGTACATGTAACCTAAAGGTAGTTTTTATATAATTGTTTATACTTTTGTATACACTGTACAGTACTGCAATCAGGAAGGTAATGTTTGTTCTTTTAAATAAATATAGACTATTATTTGCATTTTATAACACAGAAACCAAACTAAAGTCACAGGCAGAGAAGATTGTGACTTACGGGTGGGAAAATAGTCATTTTTGATAATTAATTAATATTAAAAAGTTTGGATCTGGGGTTTTGCATTCTCCTTCATGCTACTTTCTGTTTAACAGGGTCTCGGGGCGCAAGAACAAGGATCCACAGAACACGTTAAGGTGCAAGTAAAGAACAACACTTTTGGCCTTGGAGCAAACACTAATCATGAGGTGAGTAGATTACTGTCCTTAAAGTGACTGTAAATGTAACAACTGCAAAGAATATTTATATTTTGTTGAATTAAAGGGACAGTAAACACCTTGTAATTACAAGACACTTCTGTTGTGTCGCTATAAAATAACATATCGGCCAAGTTTAAACACTATTAAAACCTCTTCTTTGCTGCAATTGTTTTTCAACAGCCAGACTCCATACACCACTTGTCTTGTTTCTGAGAAAATTGAGTGCGGATTTTTAATTAAATGGTTTTAATTACCTGCATCTTCCTCTACTGCCTGACACACTACCAAACCACCTGTTTTCCTTTGTATGCGCAGGAGCCCGCATGGCCCATTAGAAATAGCAGTAGTGCACTCCTGAGTCTCAGGCAAGCCAAAGTGCCAGTTGTGCACAAATGACGCATCCTGTCACACAAACTGCAAACTCACAACGTGACACTGCAGGTTAACTGCACATGTCTACTAGATGCTGGGTGCAGTCAGGCAGATATTTCCTACAAAAGTAACTTACTGTGAGGGATGTTGCTGCTGCAGGACATTGCAACAAGGCAAAACAAATATGAAATGTTGTTGTATAATCTGTCATAAGGATACTTTATCTGTAATATTCTTTATTAGTATGACAAAGTATATTTGATATAGTAGGCAGAGTGAGCTTTGTCTCTCTCAGATTCTGCGGTTGGTGTTTAATCAGCAGTAGTTTGTGTGCCCTTGTGCATGCTGGGAATGCCAGCAGTGTCATATGCAGCTAGTAGTGTGATCCTGCTCATGCACCTAGTCTTACAGGTACCATCAGTCAAGGGCCATGTGTTCATTAAAGGGACAGTAAACATACATTTTTCTATTAATGTTTAGTTATCCATAATTAAATAATTTAAGTGTATGTTCATTATTTATCTTGACCCCTTTTCATGTAATTTAGCTCTAAAAGTTGAGCAATTTGTAATTTACAGAATATGAAATGCATCCTGCTGACTTCTCAAGGTTAACTCTGCTACATATCTGTTTCTAATGGGATTTAACAGAAAACAACGGCAAAATAATGCTTTTCCTACTAACTTTATTACAGTGACTAGTCTTGTTGACTAAAGCCCAGATTGGCTCCACCGAGTAAGACAAATGGTTATTGAAAGATAACTGCAGTTAAGACTGTAAATTTGCTTTAAAAATGTTTATCCTTGGGTGATGTTCTTTTATAGCAAAATAACAAAACTGTCTTGTAATTACAAGGTGTTTACTGTCCCTTTAAACTGTAATGCTTTAATAGTGATTATTTTTAGCAAAATCATTTTTTTGCAAACACCTCTATACTGCAAGATATTTTTTGTAGCATTTGAAATTTACACCTATTGGCCACTAAATTCTCTGTTTCGCAAATAAATTATATTATACTAACCCAGAGGCAGAACTTTTTTTAACTTTCTGTGATGAGATTTTTTTTTAGTGAAAAATTTTCTGCAAGTCATTTTTAAATGAAATAAAATTGTAAATTTTTCAGTTACACTAAAGCACCAGATCAATTGCAATGTGTTGGTTAACTGGAGAATAAAGCAATATTTAAAGTTTTATAATCTAGTGCAGTAGTTGAAAATTGCATTGCAAATTAGCTGCAGACAAAATAAGTAGTTGTAAAATGTCTCTTGAATTAATTTGTTTCCTTTTCTCTTAGTCTAACATAGAAATGTAGTAATAAAAAAGGTGCATTACTCATACGAACATCTTACATTCAGAGAAAAACAGCTTTGCAGACTGTGAAAAGCTAGGGAACGAGCTTGCAAAAATCTGAGAGCCAAACAATCAATGCACTGCTGCTTTTGCAGCACTACTGCATATTTGACTGTTGTCTTCAAACAGCACTTTGCTCTGGATGCACTGTTAAGGAAAACTTATACAATGCAGCCAGAGAACAGCTTTGTTTAAAAAGAACAGCCTAATGTGGAGCAGCGCTGAAAAGTTAAAGTGCTAACAGTTCCTGTTCTTTCTGCAGAATGCTGCATTTTCTGTGATGACATCTCAGATCACTCTATGTTCTGCCTTGGGGTATACTAATAATCTGGCAAAATACAAAGGTTCTGTAAAAAAGTGCTAGATTTCTGTTTCTAATTATATTCATGTACATTTTAAATGACATTCAAGTTAATCTAAAACTAGACATAAAATATTATAGGTACATAATTGTCAATTTTTTTTAAATGTGCCGGTGTGCATTTCAGTTGTGAGTAGAAGTGGTTTTGCAATATACTTGTATTAGCAAAATGCTTCTAGTAGAAGTTATTACTGTTTTAGGGGATATTTATGTATGCTACTCATGCCCACTGCACCTGCTCAGAGAGCTGGTGGTAATTATGCATTGTTTTAGCCATACAAACTACTGCCAGCTTTCAAACCTAGTGAAGTGTTAGAAAGTGGGTGCACTGGGAACATGTGGCATACCTATATATGTCCATGAAATGAGTTATCATATTTACTAGAAGCTTTTTCTGTAGTAAATGTATATTAAAAAAATGCATCTCTTAAAAATAGAAAACAAGTCATGCACGTATTTTAACAAAAAATATTCTCATTCTCTCTCCAACTCATAAAAAATAAATACATACTGGATAGACAGTGAATTGCCATTAGGGTTTTGGCACGTAGGTAGTGAGCACATAGGTATCACAATTTAAGAATAATCTTAAACATATACACTGTTATATTGGATGCACACAAAAACTTGATATTTATTTTGTCAATATCTAAACAGCTAATTAAACTTTAAAAAATACATCTACGTGTTATTCTCAGACTAATCTTTTCTTTGAATGCATCATTCTATATAGCATTTATTTAGTGTTTAATGTCCCTTTAAGTTACACATACAAGTTTTATCAAGTTCAAGAATAATTCTCCTATGGGTTCTCCTCCGTTCTCCTTTAGAGAAGTGCATCAGTTTTCTTAAAGTTATTAAAAAATTGTTTTTTTTTTCACTTCTCCATAGGAGAACTTAGGAGATGTAATTATACATTTCTCCAGTGAGATTAGTGTCTGCACCTTATTTGTCATTGAAAATAAGGTACTATTCTCCCATGTAAGTCATATATAAACCAACAGAAATATTTATACAGTCCCCACCAGTAGCTTTAACGCCCCTCTTCAACAAACTGTCATGGAAGAAAATAGTTTTCATTGTTTTTCTGCTTCTATTTTAGCTTTTTTTTAATATATATATATATATATATATATATATATATATATATATATATATATATATATATATATATATATATATATATATATATATATATATATATATGTGTATATATATATATATATGTATATGTATGTGTTTTGTGCCCCAAAAGATATAATTTTTGCACTTCTTTTTTTTTTTTGACCCTGCATCTACAACAGGTAGCGAATATAATTCCAATGTTGTTCTCCACAGTAGTTTAATGCAGGCTCTTGCAGAAGAACTTTCAGTTCTCTCTAGCACTGTTTCTCAACCAGGGTCATCAAGAACCCCCCCAACAGGCCAGGTTTTCATTATTGCTGAGCTAGGTTTTCATTATTGCTGAGCTATCATTTTTGAAAGATAAATAGGGGAATTATTTCTCGTGCACATTTTTAGGAAAAATAACAAATCTCACCCTGCCCTAAAAATGTTTATTTCATTAATCAGAGTATAACATTTTAAATAATTTTCAAATGTACTTCTCTTATCAAATTTGCATCATTCTCTTGGTATCATTTGTTGAAGGAATAGATTTGCACTATTGGGAGCTAGCGAAACACATCTTGTGAGCCAATAACAAGAGGCATATACACGGAGTGCAGAATTATTAGGCAAATTAGTATTTTGACCACATCATCCTCTTTATGCATGTTGTCTTACTCCAAGCTGTATAGGCTCAAAAGCCTACTACCAATTAAGCATATTAGGTGATGTGCATCTCTGTAATGAGAAGGGGTGTGGTCTAATGACATCAACACCCTATATCAGGTGTGCATAATTATTAGGCAACTTCCTTTCCTTTGGCAAAATGGGTCAAAAGAAGGACTTGACAGGCTCAGAAAAGTAAAAAATAGTGAGATATCTTGCAGAGGGATGCAGCACTCTTAAAATTGCAAAGCTTCTGAAGCGTGATCATCGAACAATCAAGCGTTTCATTCAAAATAGTCAACAGGGTCACAAGAAGCGTGTGGAAAAACCAAGGCGCAAAATAACTGCCCATGAACTGAGAAAAGTCAAGCGTGCAGCTGCCAAGATGCCACTTGCCACCAGTTTGGCCATATTTCAGAGCTGCAACATCACTGGAGTGCCTAAAAGCACAAGGTGTGCAATACTCAGAGACATGGCCAAGGTAAGAAAGGCTGAAAGACGACCACCACTGAACAAGACACACAAGCTGAAACGTCAAGACTGGGCCAAGAAATATCTCAAGACTGATTTTTCTAAGGTTTTATGGACTGATGAAATGAGAGTGAGTCTTGATGGGCCAGATGGATGGGCCCGTGGCTGGATTGGTAAAGGGCAGAGAGCTCCAGTCCGACTCAGACGCCAGCAAGGTGGAGGTGGAGTACTGGTTTGGGCTGGTATCATCAAAGATGAGCTTGTGGGGCCTTTTCGGGTTGAGGATGGAGTCAAGCTCAACTCCCAGTCCTACTGCCAGTTTCTGGAAGACACCTTCTTCAAGCAGTGGTACAGGAAGAAGTCTGCATCCTTCAAGAAAAACATGATTTTCATGCAGGACAATGCTCCATCACACGCGTCCAAGTACTCCACAGCGTGGCTGGCAAGAAAGGGTATAAAAGAAGAAAATCTAATGACATGGCCTCCTTGTTCACCTGATCTGAACCCCATTGAGAACCTGTGGTCCATCATCAAATGTTAGATTTACAAGGAGGGAAAACAGTACACCTCTCTGAACAGTGTCTGGGAGGCTGTGGTTGCTGCTGCACGCAATGTTGATGGTGAACAGATCAAAACACTGACAGAATCCATGGATGGCAGGCTTTTGAGTGTCCTTGCAAAGAAAGGTGGCTATATTGGTCACTGATTTGTTTTTGTTTTGTTTTTGAATGTCAAAAATGTATATTTGTGAATGTTGAGATGTTATATTGGTTTCACTGGTAAAAATAAATAATTGAAATGGGTATATATTTGTTTTTTGTTAAGTTGCCTAATAATTATGCACAGTAATAGTCACCTGCACACACAGATATCCCCCTAAAATAGCTATAACTAAAAACAAACTAAAAAGTACTTCCAAAACTATTCAGCTTTGATAAATTAATGAGTTTTTTGGGTTCATTGAGAACATGGTTGTTGTTCAATAATAAAATTAATCCTCAAAAATACAACTTGCCTAATAATTCTGCACTCCCTGTATGTGCCGCCAGCCAGCCACCAATCGGCAGCTAGCTATCAGTAATGCATTGTTTCTCTTGAGCCTACATAGGATACCAGGAAAAAGCTAATAAGATAATAGAAGTATATTGGACATGTTCTATATAAATCATGAAAGTTTAATTTTGACTTTAGTGTCCATTTTAAATTAGTCACATACAATCACAATCTTCTCTCTCTCTCTCTCTCTCTCTCTCTCTCTCTCTCTCTCTCTCTCTTTCTCTTTTTCTCTTTCTCTCTTTTTCTCTTTTTCTCTTTCTCTTTTTCTCTTTTTCTCTTTTTCTCTTTCTCTCTTTCTCTCTTTTTCTCTTTTTCTTTTTCTCTCTTTTTCTCTCTTTTTCTCTCTTTTTCTCTCTTTTTCTCTCTCTTTCTCTCTTTCTCTCTTTCTCTCTTTCTCTCTTTCTCCCTCACCCTCACCCGTGGGGTAGTTTTCTTAGAGAGCCTGGTATTTTATAATAATAAGGATCTTCTGGTTTGCATTCTAACTGAATCTTCCCATACTGTCCACTCCTCCCATATCTGCAGGAATTCCTGCCTTTTATCTAATAAATTAGATGCTATGCTTTCCATCTGGTGATAGAATCTGATTTTATTTAATATGATATCATAATGGGGTACAGTTGTTTTCCAATATTTCACCATTACCGTTCTAGCAGCCGTACATATAATATTCACTAGTTTTAAGGAGTGTTTGTGTAGTCCTGGAATAGGGGCATGTAAGAGAGCCTGCTCCATATTCAATATAATCTGCCTATTAAAAATCTCCCAAATTTTAGCACTTTCAGGACACTCCCACCACATATGGGTATATGTGCCCTCTGATGGGCAACCTCGGTAACACCTAGGTATACCTTCTAACTCTGTTACCGATTGAAGATGTCGTAATCTACCCGGGTAATTGTACCATCTGTATGTTACCTTAATATAGTTCTCCTTTAAATTTGCGCTAATGGAGCAGGCTAAACCTTTTTGGATTATGCTTGCCCATTCTGTTAAGTCCCAAGAAAGGTTAGCTTCTTTTTCCCATTTTTTAATGTAGTAAGGTTTCTCTGATCTTTGTTTAGTGAATAAAAACTGATATAGTCTAGAGATAGTACCTCTAGTCCTAGTGGTAGAACTGCAGAGTTTCTCATATAGGGTAGTGCTGCTTGAATCTCGTGATCTATGTGCTTCTTCTATCTTAGCTTTTAATTGAAAGTAATGAAACCAGGAATGTGGTGTAGAGGGTGGAAGAGAGTTATATTGTTGGAACGAGATCATCTCAGAGTTACAGGATGTGTCAGCTATCCTATATAGGCCTTTGTTAGCCCAAATCGTGCTAATTTTATCTTTGTTGTTGTGTTTGTCTAGAGGTAGGGATAATGGCGTGAGAGGTGATCCCACGGGAATTAATTTATACTTATTTTGTGACCTATCCCAGATCCCTGGTTTATAGAAAATCTGATAAACCGGGTATAAATTTAACATGTCACTCTCTATCTGAACCCATGCTAAGTCGCTCTTAGAATTGTGTAGTGCTGTTTGAGCTAGCCTAGCGGCCTTAAAATAAATTTGTAAGTCAGGGACTCCCAATCCCCCTTCAGTTTTAGGCAGCAATAAGGTCCTCCTATTTATTCTAGCTTTTTTATTAGCCCAGATAAACTCCAACATCTGTTTTTGGACTTTCTCAAGATCTTTTGAGGGGATATCTATAGGCAGAGATCTAAAGAGATATAATAGTTTTGGAAGTATCACCATCTTACTAACTACCATCTTACCATAGAATGAAATTTTATATGTGCTCCATATCTTCATTTCTTTATGCAGGTATTTGTATAAAGGGGGGTAGTTGAGTTTGTATAAGTCGTCAAGGTTATAAGGGATTAAGACTCCTAGATATTTAATTGCTTTGGTGGCCCATTTGAAATCGAAGTTTATCTCCAATAACTTTTTGGTGTGGGGACAAAGTGCAATACTTTAAAAAATATAACAGTGCACTGTTTAATCATGCAGAACAACACTGGGATAGAGTATATTGACCGGTAAGCTTTACCAATGCTCTGATTACATGTCCAACTCCATTAAAGTCTATGGCGTTGGAAATGTGAACAGAATTGGTAAAGCTTACCAATCAAATGTAATCTAAATCTAGTCCTATAATTGTAGGATGAGTGTTCATAGGAATTAACTTAATTTGTCCTATGAATACTCTTCCTGCAATTATATAAGCTAAGGATGTTCCTCAGAGTACAGTATTGCAGCTTTTGGAGCACTGCTCTCAGACGTACAATAATACAAATAACAGCAATTTTTATTGGCAGAACAGAAGTGAACAATTTTTAGTTAAGTCTCCAGCTTAAAATGAAATGAGAACATGAAGTTTGAAAAAAGCGCCACTAGATGGCATATGGGTAAGATCTGGAGGTATCGGTTTAAGTAGCGGAGCATTTGCACGAGTACAAGTACTGGTTCAAGTACTTGGTATCAGTAACAATACTTGTATTGGTGAAACCCTACTTTAAAGGGACACTGAACCCAAATTTTTTTCTTTTGTGATTCAGATAGAGCATGCAATTTTAAGCAACTTTCTAATTTACTCCTATTATCAATTTTTTTTCATTCTCTTGGTATCTTTATTTGAAATGCAAGAATGTAAGTTTAGATGCCGGCCCATTTTTGCAAACAACCTGGGTTGTTCTTGCTGATTGGTGGAAAAATTCATCCACCAATAAAAAAATTGCTGTCCAGAGTTCTTGAACCTAACGAAAAGCTTAGAACCTTATTTTTCAAATAAAGATAGCAAGAGAACAACAAAAAAAATATAATGGAGTAGATTAGAAAGTTGCTTAAAATTGCATGCTCTATCTGATTCAAGAAAGAAAAAAATTGGGTTCAGTGTCCCTCTAAGAGGGAGGTAATCCCTCTCCAGAAGAGAGATTTGTATGAGCCATTCAGTTGTTTGCTGCCACAAAATGTTAAGACAGATTGCTTCGTACAATTTAGTTTTTGTTTGTTTTTACTCCAATCCACAGGATAACTGGATAGCTCACCAAGATGATTTTAATCAGATTCTAGCTGAACTGAACAATTTCCATGGAACTTCGGAGTCTGGTAAGATAGTCGTCTGCAACTACCTTTGGGGTAGGGCAAACAGATGAGCACTATGGGTCTTTGTATGTCAACTCAAAATGGATAAAGTTTTAGTTATTTGTGTCATAAGTTTCACTTTTTAGATAGCAGATGCTATTCCTTAGAGGTCTGTATATTAAGAAATGCTGCTATTGTTACTCAATTACACACTGTAGTTACCTTTCACGCTGTAGATATTTTAAAATCTCAAGGTGTTTACAGTTCATTTAAACATAAGAAGTTTAGTTAAAGGGACATTATACACTAGAATTTTCTTTGCATAAATGTTTTGTAGATGATACATTTATATAGCCCATACAGTTTTTTTAAATGGAAAGTTTTGCTAATTTTTAAATAACAGACTCCTAACCAAGCCCCAAAGTTTTAGGAGAATACCGACGTATACCTACTCCAGCTTGCTTCTGTTTGTGTAAAGGGTCTTTCTCTTGTAAGGTGTATCCAGTCCACGGATCATCCATTACTTGTGGGATATTCTCCTTCCCAACAGGAAGCTGCAAGAGGATCACCCACAGCAGAGCTGTCTATATAGCTCCTCCCCTAACTGCCACCCCCAGTCATTCTCTTGCACCTCTCGACAAGGGAAGTAGCTAGAGATATGTGGTGACTTAGTGTAGTTTATCTTCAATCAAAAGTTTGTTATTTTTAAATGGTACCAGCGTTGTACTGTTTTTACCTCAGGCAGAAATTAGAAGAAGAGTTTTGCCTGAGGTTTTTGATGATCTTAGAAGGTTGTAACTAAGATCCACTGCTGTTCTCACACATAACTGAAGAGTATGGGAAAACTTAAGCTGGGGGAACGGCCTGCAGAATTAACTGCCCTAAGGTATGTTCAGTATGTTTTTATCTAGAGAGATGATAAAGAAGTCTAGAAAATGATGACAGTGCCTGATATATTTAAGGTAAGCCTGATTGCAGTGATTTAATAGCGACTGGCATCATGCTTGCAGTAAAGGGTAATATTCATGTTACTTGCTCTTATGGCTTAGTATGCTAAACGTTTACAGGATTTATAAAGAACGTTTTTTTCTAAGGGTGATAAATCTTTCTTTGGGGCCTAGTTTTCCACATGGCTGTTAGTTTACTCCTAGGAGTAGTTTTTTAGGCCCTCTGACTTTGAGTGCATGGTGGGAGGGGCCTATTTTCGCGCTCTAATTGCGCAGTAGTTTTTACATTCTGAAACATCCAGCTTCCCTGAAGGAGTCCCCTGACATATTGGACCTCTGTAAAGGGTTTTTGTGACTACAAAAGTCGTTTTATGGGAAGGTAGGAGCCACAGTAGAGCTGTGGCAGTTTGCTTGTGACTGTTATAACGGTTTTACCATTTTTTTGCTTCGTTTTTGAGCCTGAGGGGTTAACCATCCATTTGCAAGTGGGTGCAATGCTGTTTTAGTCTAGTATATACACTGTAAAAATTTCATAGTTAACTGCTTTTTTCACTGTTTTGCAGTTTTTGTGTTTGTTTTTTTCCCTTAAAGGCACAGTACCGTTTTTATATTCTGCTTTTTCACATTAATTAAAGTGTTTTCAAAGCTTGCTGGTCTCATTACTAGTCTGTTAAACATGTCTGACATAGAGGAAACTCCTTGTTCATTATGTTTAGAATCCATTGTGGAACCCCCTCTTAGAATGTGTACCAAATGCACTGATCTTACTATAAGTTATAAAGACCATATTCTGGCTTTAAAAGATTTATCACCAGAGGAAATTGACAAGGGGGAAGTTATGCCGACTAACTCTCCTCACATGGCCGCAGTTATGGATCATACCCTTCAGCGGTATTGTCCAAACTGTCAGGGTTACAAGGAAAGCGAGACAGCTCTGGGGCTAGGAAAAATACAGAGCTCTCTGACGCTTTAGTAGCTATGTCTGATATACCCTCACAATGTGCAGAAGCTGAGGCAGGAGCGCTTCTATCTGTGGGTGATTTTTCTGACTCAGGGAAGACACTTCAACCTGATTCTGATATGTCTACATTTAAATTTAAGCTTGAACACCTCCGCGTGTTGCTCAGGGAGGTTTTAGCAACTTTGGATGACTGTGACACCATTATAGTCCCAGAGAAATTGTGTAGATTGGATAAATACTATGTAGTGCCTGTTTACACTGATGTTTTTCCAATACCTAAATGGTTTTCAGAAATTATTACTAAGGAATGGGATAGACCAGGTGTCCCGTTCTCTCCCCCTCCTGTTTTTAAAAAGATGTTTCCCATAGATGCCGCTACACGGGACTTGTGGCAAACGGTCCCTAAGGTGAAGGTAGCAGTCTCTACCCTAGCTAAGCGTACAACTATCCCCGTCGAGGACAGTTGTGCTTTCCTAGATCCAATAGATAAAAAATTAGAGGGTGACCTTAAGAAAATGTTTATTCAACAAGGTTTTATTCTCCAGCCCCTTGCATGCATTGCCCCTGTCACTGCTGCTGCGGCCTTCTGGTTTGAGTCTCTAGAAGAGGCTCTACAGGTAGAAACCCCATTGGATGATATCCTTGACAAGCTTAACGCTCTTAAGCTAGCCAATTCATTTGTTTCTGACGCCGTTGTTCATTTAACCAAACTAACGGCTAAGAACTCAGGTTTTGCTATTCAGGCGCGTAGGGCGTTATGGCTTAAATCCTGGTCAGCTGACGTTACTTCAAAGTCTAAGCTTCTCAACATTCCCTTCAAGGGGCAGACCCTATTCGGGCCTGGACTGAAGGAGATCATTTCTGATATTACTGGAGGAAAAGGTCACGCCCTTCCTCAGGATAGGTCCAACAAATTAAGGACCAAACAGACTAATTTTCGTGCCTTTCGAAACTTCAAGAGTGGTGCAGCTTCAACTTCCTCTAATACAAAACAAGAGGGAAATTTTGCCCAGTCCAAGCCGGTCTGGAGACCTAACCAGGCTTGGAACAAAGGAAAGCAGGCCAAAAAAACCTGCTGCTGCCTCTAAGACAGCATGAAAGATCATCCCCCGATCCGGTAACTGATCTAGTAGGGGGCAGACTTTCTCTCTTCGCCCAGGCTTGGGCAAGAGATGTCCAGGATCCCTGGGCATTGGAAATTGTGTCCCAGGGATATCTTCTGGACTTCAAAGCTTCTTCCCCAAAAGGAAGATTTCATCTCTCACAATTATCTGCAAACCAGATAAAGAGAGAGGCATTCTTACATTGTGTTCAAGACCTCCTAGTTATGGGAGTGATCCACCCAGTTCCAAAGGATGAACAGGGGCAAGGCTTCTATTCAAATCTGTTTGTAGTTCCCAAGAAAGAGGGAACCTTCAGACCAATCTTAGATCTCAAGATCCTAAACAAATTTCTCAGGGTCCCATCCTTCAAGATGGAGATTATTCAAACCATCCTACCTATGATCCAGGAGGGTCAATATATGACTACCGTGGACTTAAAGGATGCTTATCTTCACATTCCGATACACAGAGATCATCATCGGTTTCTCAGGTTCTCTTTCCTAGACAGGCATTACCAGTTTGTGGCTCTTTCCTTTGGGTTAGCTACGGCACCAAGAATCTTTACGAAGGTTCTGGGGTCACTCCTGTCGGTCCTAAGGCCGCGGGGTATAGCAGTAGCCCCTTACCTAGACGACATTCTGATACAGGTGTCAAATTTTCAAATCGCCAGGTCCCATACGGACATTGTTCTGGCATTCCTGAGGTCTCATTGGTGGAAAGTGAACGAAGAAAAGAGTTCTCTATCCCCTCTCACAAGAGTTTCCTTCTTAGGAACTCTGATAGATTCTGTAGAAATTAAGATTTACCTGACAGAGGCTAGGTTATCAAAACTTCTAAATTCCTGCGGTGTTCTTTATTCTACTTCTCGCCCTTCAGTGGCTCAGTGTATGGAAGTAATCCGCTTAATGGTAGCGGCAATGGACATAGTGCCGTTTGCCCGCCTACATCTTAGACTGCTGCAACTCTGCATGCTCAATCAGTGTAATGGGGATTACACAGATTTGTCCCCTATACTAAATATGGATCAAGAGACCAGGGATTCTCTTCTCTGGTGGCTATCTCGGGTCCATCTGTCCAAGGGTATGACCTTCCGCAGGCCAGATTGGACAATAGTAACGACAGATGCCAGCCTTTTGGGCTGGGGTGCAGTCTGGAACTCCCTGAAGGCTCAGGGCTCGTGGACTCAGGAGGAGGCACTTCTTCCGATAAACATTCTGGAACTAAGACCGATATTCAATGCTCTTCAGGCTTGGCCTCAGCTTGCTGCGGTCAGGTTCATCAGATTTCAGTCAGACAACATCACGACTGTAGCCTACATCAACCATCAAGGGGGAACAATGAGTTCCCTAGCAATGTTGGAGGTTTCAAAAATAATTCTATGGGCAGAGGTTCACTCTTGCCTTTTATCAGCTATCCATATCCCAGGAGTAGAGAACTGGGAGGCAGATTTTCTAAGTCGACAGACTTTTCATCCGGGGGAGTGGGAACTCCATCCGGAGGTGTTTGCACAGTTGATTCAACTTTCGGGCAAACCAGAACTGGAACTCATGGCGTCTCGTCAGAACGCCAAGCTTCCTTGTTACGGATCCAGGTCCAGGGATCCCAAGGCAGCACTGATAGATGCTCTAGCAGCGCCTTGGTCCTTCAACCTGGCTTATGTGTTTCCACCGTTTCCTCTGCTCCCTCGTCTGATTGCCAAGATCAAGCAGGAGAGAGCTTCTGTGATTTTGATAGCACCTGCGTGGCCACGCAGGACTTGGTATGCAGATCTGGTGGACATGTCATCCTTTCCACCATAGACTCTGCCGCTGAAACAGGACCTTCTACTTCAGGGTCCTTTCAACCATCCAAATCTAATTTTCTGCTTCTGACTGCTTGGAGATTGAACGCTTGATTTTATCAAAGCGTGGTTTCTCCAAGTCGGTCATTGATACCTTAATACAGGCGCGAAAGCCTGTCAGCAGGAAAATCTATCATAAGATATGGTGTAAATATCTTCATTGGTGTGAATCCAAGGGTTACTCATGGAGTAAAGTCAGGATTCCTAGGATATTATCTTTTCTCCAAGAAGGATTGGAGAAGGGTTTGTCAGCTAGTTCCTTAAAGGGACAGATTTCTGCTCTGTCTATTCTTTTGCACAAACGTCTGGCTGAGGTTCCAGATGTTCAGGCGTTTTGTCAGGCTTTGGTTAGAATCAAGCCTGTGTTTAAACCTGTTGCTCCGCCATGGAGTTTAAATTTAGTTCTTAAAGTTCTTCAAGGGGTTCCGTTTGAACCTTTGCATTCCATAGATATTAAGCTCTTATCTTGGAAAGTTCTGTTTTTAGTAGCTATCTCCTCGGCTCAAAGAGTTTCGGAGTTATCTGCTTTACAATGTGATTACCCTTATCTCATTTTCCATGCAGATAAGGTAGTGTTACGTACCAAACCTGGTTTTCTACCTAAGGTGGTATCTAATAAAAATATCAATCAGGAGATTGTTGTTCCGTCACTTTGTCCTAATCCTTCTTCAAAGAAGTAACGTATATTACACAATCTTGACGTGGTTCGTGCTTTCAAGTTTTATTTACAAGCTACTAAAGATTTTCGTCAAACATCTGCATTGTTTGTTGTCTACTCTGGACAGAGGAGAGGCCAAAAGGCTTCGGCAACTTCTCTTTCTTTTTGGCTAAGAAGTATAATCCGCTTAGCTTATGAGGCAGCCTCCTGAAAGAATTACAGCTCATTCTACTAGAGCGGTAGCTTCCACATGGGCTTTTAAGAATGAGGCTTCTGTTGAACAGATTTGTAAGGTGGCGACTTGGTCTTCGCTTCATACTTTTTCTAAATTCTACAAATTTGATACTTTTGCTTCTTCGGAGGCTATTTTTGGGAGAAAGGTCTTACAGGCAGTGGTGCCTTCCGTTTAAGCGCCTGCCTTGTCCCTCCCTTCATCCGTGTCCTATAGCTTTGGTATTGGTATCCCACAAGTAATGGATGATCCGTGGACTGGATACACCTTACAAGAGAAAACAAAATGTATGCTTACCTGATAAATTTATTTCTCTTGTGGTGTATCCAGTCCACGGCCCGCCCTGTCATTTTAAGGCAGGTGTTTTTTATTTTTCAACTACAGTCACCACTGCACCCTATAGTTTCTCCTTTCTCTTGCTTGTCTTCGGTCGAATGACTGGGGGTGGCAGTTAGGGGAGGAGCTATATAGACAGCTCTGCTGTGGGTGATCCTCTTGCAGCTTCCTGTTGGGAAGGAGAATATCCCACAAGTAATGGATGATCCGTGGACTGGATACACCACAAGAGAAATAAATTTATCAGGTAAGCATAAATTTTGTTTTTCATATGCAAAGGCGGGGGGAGTGTCTGCTATTTCCCACTTGCAGTTGGTGTTCCAGTAACCTTTTAAACAGCACTAAACTGGAAGCGTCTAAGTAAGTTTTTAAACAGTTTTATACTGGATATTTATATCAGTATCTGTGCATATTATTATTTATAGTAGTGTCTATTACATGCAGTTATATGAAAATGGCTGTATACTCACCCTTTTTAGTATGGTAAAACAACTTTGCAGAATAATTTAATTTCTCCCCCCCCAATGTAACTTAGATTTGAAAATAGTACATTTTCTAATCCTCCGAATTGAAATGCACACTGCAAACTTCTCAAGGCTAACTCTGCTACATATTTGTCCATAATTGGTTTTGACTGTTAACAACTGTAAAACTGTGCACTTTATACTAAACACAATGACCATGGCCAGCCTTATCTGCAGACTCTGGCTTATTGCAAATAAGGCATGTGTAGTCTGTGTTTAACTATTGAAAAACAAATGAGATGTGTTAACAATATGTAGTCTTGGCTGATTTGTTGTTCTATAGCAAGACAATAGAAATTTCTTGTAATTACAAGGTGTTTACTGTCCCTTTATAGGGACAGGAAACTCCATTTTCTTTCATGATAGAACATACAATTTTAAACAACTTTCCAATTTACTTCTATTATCAAATTTGCTTTATTATTTTGTTATCTTTTGCTGAAGGGACAGCATTGCAGTTGCACTACTGGTAGCTAGGTGAACACATACAGTTAGCCAATCACAAGTGACAAATGTGTGCAGGCACCAATCAGCAGCTAGCTCCCACTAGTGTAGGATATGTGTGTATTCGTTTTAAACAATAGATACGAAAATGTTATTTTGAAAATAAGTGTCTTAAAATGACATGCTCTATCTGAATCATGTTAAATTTTAATTTTTACTTTCTTATCCCTTTAATTCGGGACTTAATTTAAGGAACATATTCTCAATAAACATTAAAGCCAGAAGAGTTACCTTTGCTACATTTCTGTTTAATTGTAAATTAAATAGTACATTTTAGTATATTTTACATGATATAGTAAATTTGTTTTTACTGTGAATTCCCACAGCAGTGACATAAATATATCACTGCAAATGTGCACTTAGAAGCAATCTATAATAAGATCTCATGGAAACAGGGGAGGAATAGTCGCTGACATTTGCACCCAGGGCAGCACAATTTAGGGAGCAGCATTTTGAGGGGTAGCAAATTCAATCTAATCTACTATCTGTTGTTCACATCTTACTAATGCTCTTGGGCTTACTTCCAAATACTGCTTAATAACCTTAAAGGAATAGTCTAGTCAACATCAAACTTTCATGATTCAGACAGAGCATGCAATTTAAAGCAACTTTCTAATTTACTCCTATTATCAATTTTACTTCGTTCTCTTGGTATCTTTATTTGAATGTAAGCTAAGGAGCTGGCCCATTTTTGGTTCAGAACCTGGGTAGAACTTGCTGATTGGTGGCTACATTTAGACACCAATCAAAAAGCACTTTCCAGGTTCTGAACCAAAAATGGGTCGGCTCCTATGCTTACATAATTTCTTTTACAAATAAAGATACCAAGAGAACGAAGAAAAATTGATAATAGGAGTAAATTTGAAAGTTGCTTAAAATTTCCTGATCTATTTGAATCATGAAAGTTTAATTTTGACTCGACTATCCCTTTAACAAGAAGTACCTATCAACCAATGATCATGAAGTATCTATCAGCCAGTGAGGATTAGTAGAATGCATACTATGGATACAGCTTTATTAGTTGCAGGCTCAATTTAAAAAGTTTTTGCTTAAAGGGCCATAATACCCAAATGTTTAAACACTTGAAAGTGATGCAGCATAGCTGTAAAAAGCTGACTAGAAAATATCACCTGAACATCTCTATGTAAAAAAGAAAGATATTTTACCTCAAAAGTTCCTCAGTAGCCACCTCCCATTGTAAAGGATTTCTAAGCAGCATTTTAGTGTGTCTGTCCTGGGACATCTGAAGGGATGAGCATCCTGCACTCTCATATTATTTCACCAATCAGGTAAAGGAAGCTTACTATGAAATCTCATGAGAGTTAAGTCAAATCTCATGAGATCACAGTAAGAGTTCATGACCTCAGCACTGCTGATGCTGATTGGCTGCTGTTCATTTCTTCATTTTTTTTAATTTTTTTATCTGCAGCTGGGAGCAGCTGAGTATAACTTTTTACACAGAACTTACTCTGCTGAGCTGAGGAGATAAAATATCTTCCTTTTTTACATAGAGATGCTTAGGTGATATTTTCCTGTCAGCTTTTTACAGTTATACTGCATCAGTTTCAAGTGATTTAGCATATGAGTATTATGTCCCTTTAACAAATTTTTCTTTAAAAAAAAAATAATGTTTAGATGCTGTTTTCAGACAGATAACAGAAAATGTTGCAGTACAGTGATGTAAGTTCTAAAATCGATCTATTTAAAAAAAATATATATTGCCGTCTCTACTTTCGTACCTGGTGTGGCTTCGAGCTGAGTGTCACACAGAAATAAGAGAAAGAATAGGCTCACTAACAACCAAGCGCAAGGACATAAAAAGTATCTTTATATAGTGCTGTAGGAGCAGGCTAGGTCTTCTCAGTGTCCCAGCAAACTGACCATCGTCTCTCAGGTGCTGAAAGTCTTAAGATGCCTATTTTGTTCCTGCGTTTGGTTGGTACTGCACCATAGAGCACCTTTTTCTCTCTCTAACCAGAACTCTATATTGAATGACTCTCTACTTGGCATTTCTGCCATTTTTTCTTTTGTTTTGTGTTTATATCACCCACTTGTGTAAATTCTTTTTCTGGAGGTTCATCATAAGGCTAAAAGTATTTGGACACCCCGACTAATAATTGAGTTATGGTGTTTTAAAGTCACACCCATTGCTAACAGGTGCATAAAATACAGCACATAGCCATGAGATCTCTCATTAGACTAACACTGGCAGTACAGTGGGCCATACTGAAGAGCTCAGTTACTTTAAATGTGGCACTGTCATAAGATGCCATCTTTACATCAATCTAGATCTGTCCCAGTCAACTGTAAATTCTTTTATTGTGAAGTGGAAGCGTCTAGGTGCAATGACAGTAAACCACGCAAACTGACATAGCAGGTCAGCCAAGTGTAACATCAGTTCCTGACAGGCAGAACTCCAATATCTTCCCAGAAAAGTTGTGGAAGTTATAGCCACAAAGGGGGGGGAGGGCTGGACTCCATATTAATGTGCATGGGATGTCCAACAAGCTCATATAGGTGTGATGGTCAGGTGTATGTATGTATATATATATGTGTGTGTGTATGTGTGTATGTATGTATGTGTGTATATATATATATATATATATATATATATATATATATATTGTATTTAGTTATATTTTAGTCTCACACACAATTACGGCTGAGGGTAAAGAAAACAAACTTCTCATAAGTTTTCCTTAAACTTAAATAAAGTAACACCCCTACTTTGTGGAATCCTGTTTGCCATTTATAATGTGTTAATGACATAGATTCCTACAGTGCTTTCTATTGCCCTTCAAAAGCACGCTATCATGAGAAGTAATCAGACGGTGTTGTGTCGAAAGCTGCGACCCCTCAGAATGTGCGACCGTGACGTCACCACATTCCTGACCGCACATGTGACTGGTTGACCACCAATCACCCTGAGGGGTCGCAGAATCAGACGGAACAGCTTACCATGGCGGGAGGAATTTAAATTGTAACGTCTCGCTGGCAGTAAATAAAGGAGAAACATACAAACAAGTGTTTGTATAAGTGTTTGTATGTTTCTCCTTTATTTACTGCCAGCGAGACGTTTAATATGAGTGCTACTGCTGTATTGTCATAGCAATGATGTGCCGCCATGTCACTATATTCTATTAAATACCTCAGAATGATGCCAATGTTGTGAACGTCACTAGCAGTTTGCTAAAGACGTTACAATTTAAATTCCTCCCGCCATGGTAAGCTGTGGAGCAGTGGGGCTTCAGTGAAGGCTGCAAAATTAGACAGGCTCAGCTGTTCCGTCTGATTCTGCGACCCCTCAGGGTGATTGGTGGTCAACCAGTCACGTGTGCGGTCAGGAATATGGTGACGTCACGGTCGCACATTCTGAGGGGTCGCAGCTTTGAACAAGACAACGGCAGTGGGAGGTGATGAATGCAGCACTATCTTTGGAGTTGAATGCAGCACTGTCTTTGGAGTTTTCTAAAAAAGCAAAACAAAACTTTTCAAAGGTGTAAATGCATTCCATATAATAGTATCTAAAATGTAACTCTGGTTTGCATAAACATTTCAATAGTAAAGAAATGATGTCTTAAAGCATGAAAGTGTGTGAATGAATGTGCTGTGAATATCTGAAGTGTAATAACTAATGTTGTCCACTTGATGGCACTTATGCGTTGCCATTTACCTTGCAGTATTACCTTACATAATAGTCTTGTATGGGTTAGCACAGTAAAATTAATGTTCAAGCACTAAGCCGATGGCATGCAAGTAGTGGATTTCTTCATGTAGTTTTATGCTTTACTATTTTAATGAAAGCCAAGTATAAAAAACAGTTTGTACATTCATACACACCGATATATACAACACCAATTCTGAAAAAGTTGGGACAGTATGGAAAATGCAAAAAATGAAACAAAAAGTAATTTGAAAATTCAATTCACCTTGTACTATTTTGAAAAGACATTATTGACACATTATTTGATGTTTTACTTTGTGAATTTAATGTATTTTTGAAAATATACACTCATTTCAAATCTGATGACTGCAACACATTACAAAAATGTTGGGACAGGGGCAATTTAGGACTAATAGCGATGTGACAAGTTTAAATAAGAAGGTGATGTGAGACAATTATGTCATAGTATATAAGGAGCCTCCAAAAAAGACCTAGTCCTTTAAGAGCAAAAATGGGTCAATCTGCCAACAGATGCGCCAGCAAATAATCCAACACTTTGAGAACAACATTCCCTAAAGACAAATCGGTAGGATTTTGGGCATTTCACCTTCTACAGTGCACAATATAATTAAGATTCAAAGAATCCGGTAAAATCTCAGTGCGTAAAGGGAAAGGCCGAAAACCACTTCTGAATGAGCGTGATCTCCGATCCCTCAGACGTCACTGTCTCAAAAACCGTCATGAGCCTGTAATGGATATCCTGACATGGGCTCGGGAATACTTTGGTAAACCTTCGTCAGTCAACACCATTTGCCGCTGCATCCACAGATGCAAGTTAAGGCATTACTATGCAAAACAGAAGCCATACATCAACACTGTCCAGAGTCGCCACCGACTTCTCTGGGCTCGGTTTCATCTGAGATGGACATTAGCACAGTGTAATCGTGTTTTGTGGTCCGACGAGTCAACATTTCAAATATTTAAAAAAAAAAAAAAAAAACTACTGTTGTGTTCTCCAAGCCAAAGAATGCAAGGACCATCCAAGCTGTTATCAGCGTCACATCCAAAAGCCAGCGTCTGTCATGGTATGGGGGTGTGTCATACTCATGGCATGGGTAACTTGCACATCTATGAGGGCACCATTATTGCAGAGAGATGTATACATTTTGGAGCAATATATGCTGCCATCCAGAAGTCGTCTTTTCCAGGGATGTCCCTGTATTTTTAAGCAGGACAT
The DNA here is from genome assembly GCF_027579735.1 of Bombina bombina. Classification (NCBI taxonomy): domain Eukaryota; kingdom Metazoa; phylum Chordata; class Amphibia; order Anura; family Bombinatoridae; genus Bombina; species Bombina bombina. The sequence continues at coordinate 89,014,434 of NC_069502.1, read as the reverse complement.
CACCGTACCACATTCTGACCGGATTACAAGCGCATGATTGCGTAAGCAGAGAGTGCGGGTGCTAGCATGGCCTGCCTTCAGTCCTGACCTGTCTCAGATTGAGAATGTGTAGCACAAAACAAGGCAACTAAGGCCCAGTACAGTTGCGCGGCTGAAGACATGCATAATGGATGAATGGGGGGAAAATGCAGCTTGCTAAACTTAACCAACGCTTAATAAGTGTTATTAAAAGATGTAACACAGTGGTAAACAGTCGACTGTCCCAACTTTTTTGAAGTATGTTGCAGTCATGAGTGTATATTATAAAAAATACATTAAATTCACAAAGTAAAACATCAAATAATGTGTTTCCAAAGTAGTACGGGGGGAATTTAATTTTTTTGCATTTTCCATACTGTCCCAACCCAACCTGAGCCGTACTGGGACCAAAAAGAGGCCCAGGCATTTTAGGACAAAGAGGCTCCCCCCCTCAACATTTCTTGTTTAACCGAATTGCCCCTTTTCTTGAATATATATATATATATATATAATGTGTATGAATATATACACACACAAATATATACAGTGTACCACTTTTTAAATTTGTTTTTACTCAGAAAAAATGCAAAACCAGATAAAGCTAAACACACACACACACACACGCGCGCGCGTATATATATATATATATATATATATATATATAAAAAACACAGAAGGGAACTGCACTCTCATACCGGACCGGATACACATCCCATGACCCTGCAACATGCTCAGCCCTGGGTGCCACTGGCACTCACAGGAAGCTGTGCTGTCCCCAGAGCCACAGGCAGTTAGCCCCAGACACCCTTCCCTTGTTCCCATTTTGTTTGGATTTGAAAGCTTGCATTGTGTGGCTGTTTTAGGGTCCCAGGTATTGGAAAGGACCTTGACGAGGTACCTGGGCTTGTCCCATTTGGCCAGATGCGGTAACTAACCTTTCCATTTTTGCTTTTAAATCTTAGCTGAGAGCTTGTAAGTGAGTGCTGGGTTTTCTCTGTGTGTTGTATTAATTTGTTTTGTAATTTTCCCTATGGTTCTTGCACCCAGACCTGTCTGGGGCTAACTGCCTGTGGCTCTGGGGACAGCGCAGCTTCCTGTGAGTGCCAGTGGCACCCAGGGCTGAGCATGTTGCAGGGTCATGGGATGTGTATCCGGTCCGGTATGAGAGTGCAGTTCCCTTCCGTGTTTTGTAAATGTCTAGGGTGATTACATATGCCTGTGCACCCTTCCCTTGTTCCCAGTTTGTTTGGATTTGAAAGCTTGCATTGTGTGGCTTTTTTAGGGTCCCAGGTATTGGAAAGGACCTTGACGAGGTACCTGGGCTTGTCCCATTTGGCCAGATGCGGTAACTAACCTTTCCATTTTTGCTTTTAAATCTTAGCTGAGAGCTTGTAAGTGACTGCTGGGTTTTCTCTGTGTTTTTGTGTGTGTGTGTGTGTGTATGTATATGTATGTGTGTATGTATATGTATGTATGTGTGTATGTATATATATATATATATATATATATATATATATATATATATATATATATATATATATATATATATATATATATATATATATATATATATATAAAATAAAGCTAAGCACACACAAATATAAATATACATATATATGTGTGTGTGTATATTTACATTTGTGTGTGCTTAGCTTTATCATATATATATATATATATATATATATATATATATATATATATATTTTATTTATTTTTTACTTTTTTTTAAAAAACATTTTATCTTGACTGATGATGATGAGCCCTGCTCCTGACCAGCAATCCATTGCAGACAAAGAACATATTACCTGCTCCGTTTAAGAAACACTCTGCCTTGCTGAGATCAAATACATTGCAGATGCAGTTAACCCATCAACTAGCAGAAGGGACTGCAGTTTTAGCCTTTTTAGCAGCCATTGGGGTTAAATGCATCTGCTATGAATTTGAGCTGTTTTTCAGAGAGCAGGAGGTTGTGTGGGAGGAGATTTCGCTGTGCTCTGTTGCAATGCCGAAGGAGTGATTTTATTGCTCAGTCAGTTCTATTACATACCCTATGGGCTAGATTTATTAACGCTGAGGCGTACAGGGGATTGGCTGTAAGCCTCAGCTCGCCTGTGGCGGGGCGAAATTACCCGCAGATATTCGCCATTGCACACAAGCCCAATTTTGCGCTCGTGTGCAATCCCGCCCCCTGCCCGCGCAAGCCAATCACGTACGGGCAGGAGCTGTCAATCTCCTCGGTCAAACTCGACCGTGGAGATTGAATTTCGCCACAATAGAGGTGGCAGAGATCTTAGGGAAGCAACGGTCTGGTGACCGCTGCTTGATAAATCACGGCGAGCAAGTTCTTGTGAGAACTTGCAGCCGTAGAGGCTTGATAAATCGAGCCCTATAAGTGTGAGGCTATAGAAATCCCTAGGGGGAATACAAGTGGCTTGCCGTTCTCTCCACGCTCCTGCATGGGATCTGATCTTACATTGATTGGCTGCCACTGAGATCACATACAGAACTGTTTGTATAGAGCCTCAGCCTAAGTATAAACGTAAAATCTAATAACAGACATTATGCAAATGTGTGCTGATCCCTTTTTTTTTTTTGTCAAATTAAGTAAATATGAAAAGCTAATATGCTTAATTTAGCAGTGATTAAACTTAACCTCACGGCCATGAGATTTATAAACTACACAACAACATTAAGCTACATGTAATCAGTGTAAAGAAATAGTGAAAAATAGTTAATAGATTTACTTTTAAGCACCGTGTTCTTCAGCTCCAAGAGATTTGCTTCCAGATTTCCCCACATGCAGCTGCTCTGGAGGGACTTTCTTCCACACTTCTCAAACAGGTAGGTGGGTGTGGGTTGCTCGGGCGAGAGCCCCTCCCTCCCCTCCGATTTGACAGCATCTTGCTGCTGCATAGCGTTCTGGGACTTATATTCCACTGCCTTGCAGGCTACAAAGGGCCCAGCCTACTGCTACAAAAGGTCCTTTGACCTCTGCTCTCTCAGATGATGCCATGTATCGGCATCTGCGACTGAGAGCATCTCTCCTCCTAGACCTACCTACTCCTTCTGAATCTGACTGACTGTTAAGTCCACACAGCACGCGGCACACTGTGAGAAAAAAAATCAACGCAGCCAGCCAGCCAGCCGGCCGGCCACACACACACAATACAGTAGTGCAGCCGTGTGCCATTTTTTACTACTCACTAAGTCGCAGTAGTCATTCTGTGGCTGCATGCAGTGTGTGTTGTCACTACATAGTCAGTCTGTCAGTAGTAGTAGTGTGTGGCGCGACAATGAATTAATCACAATATTTTTTTTTTTAACAAATAATTAGTACAAAAAAATGCGGTCACGGTGGACGGGGCTTAACTATCGCACGGCCTACCAGGCATTTGCCCGGTATGTCCGACGTTCAGTCCGAGCCTGGTCCCAACTTTTTCAAAATTGTGGTTATGTGTATATCTATATATTTCTATATCTTGTATGTTAAAGTGAATGTAAAGTTTCATCAAGTAGTGCCCGGTTTTTAAAAATACTATTAAAAACAGGGGCACTTTCATTGATGAAACTTTACATTGCACCATATTTGTAGAAATACTTACCTCTTCGTCTTAAAAGCCGCTCCAGCCAGTTGCAGGCCTCTTTCTACGTCAGCAATGACGATTCCGGCATCCTCCAATCACGGCAATAACATGTTTTCTGTTCTCAGTATTGCAAAATATGTTCATGAAAAGCAGCTTTTATATTAAACGTTCTTGAGCCCGATTAAGTAATTCATATCTGTGCATGTGTATACCTTTTAAACCTATTGCTTTCATAATTACAAATTAATAATGAGAGCTGCTATGATTTTCATAGTTTGATGTTTTCTGTTTTTTTAGAGTCTCAAGCTGGAGAAGAAAAAAAATCTTTCAGCTTGGAAGAGAAGTCCAAGACTTCCAGGAAACGAGTTCATTATATGAAGTTTGCCAAAGGTGAGAATCTGCCCTCTGCATTTGCAGTTAGATCATTGCCGACATTCTAGAAATTAGTTTGCATAGCAAGTTGCTTTCATAACTATGTGACTGGTTATCCAGCCAACCTGTATAGCAGTAATTATCTGCTCCCCAAGTTCATTTTTTATGAGATTATGTATTAGTATGATGAAACTTCTGGGGATTTAATTATAGCCTTGAATGTCATACGTGTGTACGTGTTACGGTTACTCCTGAGGAGCAACTTCCTAAACCAGATATATACTTTTATTACTGCGTGCATACTTTGTATACCATTTATAAAACCACTTTATTAGAGGGGTGTCAAGCTCAAAATTGGCTACACTGGATTTTTGTAATAGCATTTTAAGTACAAATAAGTAGACATTAGTAATATGAAAAAAAACATCATAGTATAATAAGTTATCTTTAAAGGAAGTGACATGATTGCCAAATAGACAGCTTTGTCCTTACACATTTATCAGTGCAGAAGTTTAAAATCCTGAGCAGTGACAATATTTATTTTGAGAAGCATACCTTCCATTCCCGTAAGCAGTAGTTTACTTAAAGGGACATTCTACACCAGAATATTTTTGTTTAAAAAGATATAGAACACCTTCCTTTAATACCCATTCCTCAGCTTTGCACAACCAACATTGTTATATTAATATACTTTATAGCATTTAAACCTCTAAATGGCTGCTTGTTTCTAAGCCACCAGAGAGAGTATCTTATAACATGCTTTTCACAACAAGAGACTGCTATTGCATGTGTGCCATATAAATAACATTATGCTCTCTCCCATGGAGTTGTGCATGAACCAGTACTAATTGGCTAAAATGCAAGTCAATAGATAACAAATAAATAGCCATGTGATAAGCTGGCTGTCAGAAGGTTCTTAGATACAAGGTAATTACAGAGGTAAAAAGTATATTAATATAACCGTGTTGGTTATGCAAAACTGGGGAATGGGTAATAAAGGGATTATCTATCTTTTTAAACAATAACATTTTTGGAGTAGACTGTTCCTTTAAGGTGGAAATAGATCAGCAGTCTAGATGATTTCACAATAAATCACAACAGTAATGAGCAGCGCTAACACAAATGTAAAATACATAAAAACAATTAAAAATGCTATAAATAAATAAAAATATAAGAATTGAAAACATGTTGTTGCACTGATGTTTTCAGCCACAATGTAACAATATCCAAACAGTAACAGACACACAGCTTATGGAGAGCTGCCGTATCAAAGATTGTGGGTTTCCTTTCTAAATGGGAACTGAGCAATCTATGTTTAACAAAGAAGAAAACCGTGCATCTCAGATTAAAGGTGATTTATTTACAATTTAAAAGCGCATAAAATATAACGCTTGCTAAAAACATGTGATATTGTGCATTAAACAAGTGTGTAGTCCAGGAATTAGTCTCATCTGTATTCGCTGTGTACTTTAGACACCGTGAACCACAATCGCCACCTCTGTCAATCGGGTTACGTCACAGCACAAGAAACTCGCTATGGATTCCCGGAACAGACACAATAGCTTTAAGGGACAATCTAGTCAAAAATAAACTTTCATTGTTCAGATAGGGCATGTCGTCATTTTAAACAACTCTCCAATTTACTTTTATCAACCATTTTGCGTTGTTCTCTTGGTATTCTTAGTTCAAAGCTAAATTTAGGTAGGCTCGTATGCTAATTTCTTGAAGGCAGCATCTTATCTGAATGTATTTTGACAGTTTTTCACAGCTAGAGTGAATTAGTTCATGTGTGCCATATAGAGAACACTGTGCTCACGTCTGTGGAGTTACCTAGGAGCCAGCACTGATAGGCTTAAATGCAAGTCTGTCAAAAGAACTGAAATAAGGGGGCTGTCAGAAAAGGCTTAGACACAAGGTAATTACAGAGGTAAAAAGTATATTAATAGAACTGTGTTGGTTATGCAAAACTGGAGAATTGGTAATAGTGATTATCTATCTTTTTCAATAATAAAAATTCTGTCTATCCCTTTAACATGCTTCCTCTGTATATATCCGGGTTTTCTGAAGAGCCTACTTATAACATCTATGCATGTTATTCTCCTAAATAGCTGCTAGCATATATCTAATTGGTTAATTAAAATGTCACTCGTAGTTTCGGTGTTAACCAATAGTAATGGTCTGGGATCCTATAATTAAGACCATAGCAATCCGGTTAGCTTATAACCTAATTAATATAAACGCTTGAATGCACACACAAAACACCATCAACATAACAGAATGTACAGCAACTTGCTAAGCACGAACTGATTCATAACAATAGCCTTCACAATTAACCCCCTCAAACAGTTTAAAGTGCATTTAGGAACTTAAAGAGACAGTCTATGTGATTTTTTTTGTTTTTGTTTAAAAAGATAGCTCCTTTAAAACCCTTTAATACCCATTAGCCAGCATTGCACAACCAACATTGTTATATTAATATACTTTATAATCTCTAAGTTTGCCTTTTTCTAAGCCACAGCAAGTCCTCCCTTATCTCATTGCTTTTTATTAGTTTTTTTTTTTAATTTTGCACACCAGCCAGACAGTGCTAGTTCATGTGTGCCATATAGATAATGTGCTTACTCCCGTGGAGTATGATAACGGTTATACAAGAACCAGCACTGATTGGCTAAAATTCGAGGGCGAAATTACATATATGGCACAGGCTTCAGTGCAACTGCTGAAAGCCGCACCGCCCGTAATTTCACCTCGCACATCGGGGTATCTCATAAACCCCGCCGGCAGTTCATAAAGTGCCGTAAGTCGGATAAACTAGCGATGTCCAGAAATGAGCGTAAACACAAATTTCTGGAGTCTCCAGTGACAGTATGTTAACAGTAAGCAGCCTCACTGTTTATGTTGCGCAAATAGCGTAGCAGTTGCGTTTGCGCAGTTCAACTTCCAGCCTGAGTTTTAAGCACAGGAGCGTGCTGTTATTAACTTACATGGGGCGCATGGTGAGGTTCTGATTGGCTGAAAGAGCTGCCAGTCAAAGAAACCTAAGGGAAAATTATTCAGAGAGGCTGCATTGAATCAGGTAACGGAGCCTGACAAAAACGCTCAGTATTAAAAGTAGATTTGACATTGGAACAAAATAAGCATATCAATATGCTAGTTAGGAGAAGAGTTTTCATACTGTGTGAAGTTATGGAAGTGAATTTACCATCACTTTAAGGATTTTTTAGTGTTAGGTTTTTTTATTTTGGGGGGGTTTGGTGGGTGGGGGGGTTTACTGTTAAAGGGGGGACTTGACTTAGTATTTTTTTAAGGAAAAGATCTGTTTAACTTAGGGTAATGCCCTACAAAAGGCCCTTTTAAGGGCTATTGGTAGTTTAGTATTAGATTAGGGGGTGTTTTTATTTTGGGGGGGCTTTTTTATTTTCATAGGGATTAATTTTTTAATTTTTGATAATTTGGTTTATTTCATGTAATGTTAGACTTTTTTATTTTTTGTAATCTTAGATTAATTTAAATTTTAGATTTTTTTTATTTATTTATTTTAATTGTAATTTTAGTATTTTTTAATTTAGGTAATTGGGGTTAATTTAGGGGGTGTTAGGTTAGGGGGCTTAGTAATTTAATTTGCGTTGTGGGGGTTTGGCGGATTAGGGGTTAATAGTTTTATTAGGTTTATTGCGTTGTGGGTTAATGGCGGATTAGGGGTTAATATACTTTATTACTTATTGCGGTGGGGGATTGTGGTTGACAGGTAGATATTGCGCATGCGTTAGGTGTTAATATTTTCAGGCGGTTATGGTGCTTACATTTTCAGTGCAAGGCTTGCTGCGCCTGCCTGTGTGGCGTGGTGAAAATTGAGTAAAATGTCTCCATTTTCGCTGCGTAAGTCCTTGCGCTGAATATGTGATACCGATTTGCGACACGGTTGTATGTTAGCTTATGGGAGTAAAAACTGCGGCTGACGGGTGAAATATACGTGCCGCATATATGTGATACCAAATCCGCGTAAAAACCAGCGTCGCCGGCTTTAGCGGGCGACACCGCATTTGTAATCTTGCCCCAAGTTTGTAAGGGGCAGCCTGCAGGGGCTTAGATACAGGTAATCATAGAGGTAAAAGTGTATTAATATAACAGTGTTGGTTATGCAGAACTGGGGAATAGGTAATGAAGGGATAATCTCTATTTATTTTTTTTTAACAATTCTGATGTAGACTGTCCCTTTAAGAACAATCTTAAAGGGACACTGAACCCACATTTTTTCTTTCGTGATTCAGAAAGAGCATGCATTTTTAAGGAACTTTCTAATTAACTCCTATTATCACATTTTCTTTATTCTCTTTGTATGTTTATTTGAAAAGCAAGAATGTATGTTTAGATGCCGGCCCATTTTGGTAAACAACCTGGGTTGTCTTTGCTGATTGGACAGCACCAATAAAAAAAGTGCTGTCCATGGTTCTGAATCAAAAATTTGCTGGCTCCTTAGCTTAGATGCCTTCTTTTTCAAATAAAGATAGCAAGAGAAGGAAGAAAAATTGATAATAGAAGTAAATTAGAAAGTTGTTTATAATTACATGAATCATGAAAAAAAATTTGGGTTCAGTATCCCTTTAATTCACTTTACCATGAAGTTACATACTGCCAGATTTATTAAGCACAAGGAGAATTGTCTTCAGTTCTCCTTTAGAGAAGCACATAGTTAACTAGGGTCAGTAATGCGCTATTGATATGCTGTAATGAATAAGGCAATGCCAAGATTCTCCCTTTAAATCAATCAAATAATTTAAAGGGACAGTCTACACCCATTCCCTAGTTTAGCACAGCAAACACAGTTATATTAATACACTCTTTACCTCTGTGATTACCTTGTATATAAGTCTCTGCAAACTGCCCCCTTATTAAAGTTCTTTTGACAGACATCCATTTTAGCTAATCAGAGCTGGCTCACCTGAACTCCACGTGCGTGAGCACAGTGTTATCTTTATGACACACTTGAACGAACACCCTATAGTGGTGAAAAACTGTCAAAATGCCCTGAGAGAAGAGGTGGCCTTCAAGGGCTTAGAAATTAGCATATGAACCTCCTAGGTTTAGCTTTCAACTAAGAATACCAAAAGAACAAAGCAAAATTGGTGATAAAAGTAAATTGGAAATTTGTTTAAAATGACATTCTCTAATCATGAACGTTTATTTTGGACTAGATGGTCCCTTTAATGTCTATGAACACTTACAGTGTATAGAGTTTGTGGCAACTTGTACCCTTAACTATAACATCACTGGCAGCTGCTGATCTTCCTTCCACACAAACGGCTCTGCTGCTCATGTGCCAGAATTCCTCCTGTACTGTGCTCACGCCTATATAAACACATGTCAAGTGTGCGTGTGCCTTCTAACCAGATGCAGTGACCATAGCAGCTAAAAACCAAATGCATGCACACTCCTGAGCTCACATAGACTACTCTTTAAAGGGGCATGAGACCCACATTTGTTTTCTTTCATGAGCATTTGCTGATTGGTGGCTGCACACAAATGCCTCTTGCCATTGGTTCAGCTAGCTCCCAGTAGTGCATAGCAGCTGCTTCAACAAAGTGAACCAAGAGAATTTATCTGAATCAAGAAAGTAACATTTTATGTCTCTTTTAAAAAAGGATATCAAGAGAACTAAGCAAAATTAATAATAGAAATAACTTTGAAAGTTGTTTAAAAGTTCATGCTCTATCCAATCAGTTTAAAGGGACAGTAAAGTCATAATTAGACATTCAGGATTTAGACAGAACATACAATTTTAAACAACTTTCCAATTTACTTTTATTATTTATTTTGCTTCCTTCACTTGGTATCCTTTGTTGAAAGGTTAATCTTGGTAAGTTTAGGAGCAGCAAAGAACCTAGGCTCTAGCCGCTGATTGGTGACTTCATATATATACCGATTGTCATTGGCTTACCCAGATGTTAAGTTAAAAACAAGTAGTGCATTGCTGCTCCTTCAACAAATGATACCAAGAGAATTAAGCAAATTGATTATAGAAGTAAACTGGAAAGTTGTTTTAAATTCTATGTTCTAAACATTATCTCAGATGTCAGTATGCTTTGAGGAAACTTAGATCATTAATTTTTACTCTGGTCTAACTGGAATAAGTTTGTTTCCTAGTATTCACTACCAAATATTCGGTTTTTATATATATATTTAGACACTTTGTGAAACTCCCGGTGCTAGTTATGCCCTATTGTAGCTCCTCCCCTCACTAACTAAAAACATATGATTCTGAACATTGTATATCCACAAGTGGTACTTTCAAATGAGTATAAGATTCTTTGTGTTAGGAAATGTATCTCTCATCGTAAATTGTACGTCAGCATACTAAGTTACTTTATAGCACGTATTATTCTAATAGGTAGTAAACAGAGATAATGAGAAACCACTATGCAACTAATATATCTATTCAAAAAAGAAAAATTGAGGTATCATTACCACACATGGTATTCATATTTTTAAGTAATGGTATAACTTAGAGATGACATGTATGTTCTATTGCTGGCTCCCATGATCTAATATACACATTGTATATTTGTTCCTAATTTCTATGTTGGTATTTGTTATATCTCTTTTGCAATGTAGTATTTTTGTGAAGACATATGTGATGTTTTATTGTTACCTATGTATGACTAAATTCCTCAATAAAAAACTTCTATGTTCTACCTAAATCATGAAAAAAAATGGGTTTCATGTCCCTTTAAAAGGGACAGTTAAGTCAAAATTAAACTTAAAGGGACATGAAACTCAAATATTTTATTTCATCATTCAGATAGAACATACAATTTAAAATTTCCAATGTACTTCTATAATAACATTTGTTTCATTCTCCTCATATTTTTTGTTGAAGGAACAGAAATGCACTACTGGGAGCTAGCTGAGCACACTGGTTGAGCCAATTGAAAGATTATTATTATTGTCGGTTATTTGTAGAGCGCCAACAGATTCCGCAGCGCTATAAACAAAGGCGGAGTACAACAAAACAATTTTAGGGATCAAAAGGGTAGAGGGCCCTGCCAAGAGTTGCACTGTTGTAGTTAGCTCTTAAGAAGGTGATCTACAAACAGCTGGACTTTTAGGCTTACATGCTAAGGGGGTTCAGGGGATAGCAATGGAGGAGAGGAACTGGTATCAAGAAAGGTTAGCGTAGTTTGTATGCATCCCTGAACAGTAGAGTCTTTAGGGAGCGCTTGAAGCTTACAAAACTAGGGGAGAGTCTTGTGGAGCAAGGCAGAGAGTTCCACAAGATGGGAGCCAGTCGGGAGAAGTCCTGTAAACGGGAGTGTGATGAGGTGACAATAGAGGAGGAGAGTAGGAGGTCATGAGCAAAGCGAAGGGGACGGGAGGGAGAGTATCTGGAGACAAGGTCTGAGAAATAGGGAGGAGCAGTGCAGTTGAGGGCTTTGTATGTCAGAGTCAGAATTTGTGTTTAATCTTAGAGGCAAGAGAAAGCCAGTGAAGGGATTGGCAGAGAGGTGCAGCAGATGAAGAGCGACGTGTAAGGAAGATGAACCTGGTAGAGGCATTCATTATGGATTGTAAAGGAGGTAGCTGGGGAGACCAGAGAGGACAGAGTTGCAGTAATCGGGGCGGGAAAGGATGAGAGAGTGGATTAAAATCTTAGTTGTCTTGTGTAAGGAAGTGTCTAATTTTAGAGCTGTTTTTAAGGTGGAAGCAGCAGGATTTAGCCAAGGACTGAATGTGAGGAGTGAAAGAAAGATCTAAGTCAAATGTGACCCCGAGACATCGGGCATGTAAGGTAGGGGTAATGATGGAGTTGTCGACAGTTATAGTGAGATTGGGGGTGGAGATTTTGGAAGAAGGGGGGAAAATAAGGAGCTCAGTTTTGGAGAGATTTAGCTTGAGGTAGTGAGAGGACATCCAGGAAGAGATGTGAGGAAGACAGTTAGTGACACGGGTTAGCAAGGAAGAAGATATGTCAGGTCAGGTCAGGTGCAGAGAAGCAGATTTGGGTGTCGTCGGCATACAAATGATATTGGAAACTTTATTAGGGAACCTATTAGGGAACCTAATGATGACGTGTAGATTGAGACGAGTAGGGGACCGAGGGTAGAGCCTTGGGGTACCCCGACAGAAAGTGGTGACGGGGCAGAGGAGGCCCCAGAGAAGGCTACTCTAAATGTACGGTTTGACAGGTAGGAAGAGAATTACGAGAGAGCTTTGTCACAGATGCCGAAGGATTGGAGGGTTTTGAGCTAAAAGAGGGTGGTCAACAGTATTAATGGCTGTGGACAGATCAAGGAGGATAAGCACAGAGAAGTGGCCTTTTGATTTTGCTGTAAGTAGGTCGTTGGTAACCTTAATGATTGCTGTCTCTGTGGAGTGATGGGGACGAAATCCAGATTGCAATGGGTCAAGGAGGGAGTTTATTGTAAGGAAATGGGATAGGCGTGCATATACTAGCTTTTCGAGAAGCTTTGAGGCAAGAGGAAGGAGGGAAAACAAGAGGAATATATGTGCAGCGACAAATCAACATCTAGCTCCCAGCAGTCCATTGCTTCTCCAATTCCTTTCTAGTTATGCCTTTCAACAAAGGATACCAAGAGGACAAAGCAAATCAAATTACAGAAGTAAATTGGAAAGTTTAAAACTGAATGCTCTACCTGAATCATGAATGTTTAATTTTGACTTCACTGTCCCTTTAAGTGTAAGCTTAATTCTCAGGATCACTTTATGCATATCCTAGGTATTCTTGAATTCCCATAAGTCTTCATTCCTTACCACTTTTATTGAAAGTCTGTTCCATGAATCAAACACATTTTCTAAAAATAAATAAATAAAATAGCTATCCGTGAACTTGAGTGCATAACCCATTGTTCTGATGTTGCTTGTTTAGTGAAAATACTTTCATCTTCAGCTTTATTAAAGGGACATTCCGGCCAAAATTGAAATGTGCATAGATAAATTACATATTTAAATAGAAACATATTTGCAATATACATATATTGACAAAAATGGTTCTAGTAACAGTTATCACTATTGTAGTGTTAACATTTTACGTTGTAGAAATGTGAAGCATAGCTAGATATGCTCACTGCACCAGCATTTTAAATACTGAAGCTGCTCAGAGTGCCAGTGGGGCTTGTTTCAAGTCAGCAATTAACAAACTGAGTCATTACCATATGGTACAAGCACCTTAGGCTCTCCGAGCAAGTGCTGTGTTTAAAATGCTGGTGCAGGGTGCATACTTAAAATACACCTTTTGAAACAGTTATAGCTTTTATTAAAAGCATTTTTGCTAATTCATGTATATCACAAAAATGCTTCTATTTAAAACTGAAATGCACCCATATAAATTCCAATTTTGGCTGGAAGTTCCCTTTAAATCAATTCATGTGCATTATTACATCTTTCTATTAATTTTTAATATATATTGAAAATGTTTCTTTTAAAAACTCATTAAAGTGATGGTAAATTCAGCCCAACTGCTCCACATATTTTGAAATCTCTTATCCTAACTAGCATATTGATATTCTTTTCTTTTACAAAGATATGACGAGTCCACGGATTTCATCCTTACTTGTGGGATATTAACCTCCTGCTAACAGGAAGTGGCAAAGAGCACCACAGCAGAGCTGTATATATAGCCCCTCCCCTTCCCCTCCACCCTCAGTCATTCTCTTTGCCTGTGTTATACTAGGAAGACATGGTAAAGTGAGGTGTTAGTTTTAGTTTCTTCAATCAAGAAGTTTTTTATTTTAAATGGTACCGGTGTGTACTATTTTCCTCAGGGGGATATGGAAGAAGATTTCTGCCCTGAGGTTTAATGATCTTAGCATTTGTAACTAAGATCCACGCTGATTCCCACAAGACATCTTCAGTGTGGAGACCGGTTTCATGCTACAAGCAGCATTAAGGTATGTGCAGCCTTTTTTTCTGAGGAGACTTGGTGTATCAGAACTGGCTGGAATTATTTCCCTGTATGGGAATGGGATAAGCAGTAAAACCTATTTTAATAAGAGGGGTGTTGCTGGAGTCCCTATATTATATTTATCATTAGTTGATATTTGGGCATTATGTGACATGGGAGAGAATGTTAAAAACTAATTTTTATGTTTTTTATTTTTGGCACTTAAAACTTATTGTTTTTATGCTTGAGAATTGTTTTGTGTGTGTTTTTCTAATTTAGTGCAAAACTGCTTTCCCATGCGGTGTTGTTTAGGCCTACTCCAACTTTTGACCTTAAGGGGTGGAGCCTATTTTGGCGCATTTTCCTTCAGGCTTAGCAGCAGCAAACAGTAAGGTGGCTCCTGGACTGTGTAGCTGGTCTGAAGGGTTGGAAACTTGATTCAAACTACTCTGGGGGCTGGTAGGCGTCACAGCAGAGCTGTGGCAAGGTGTAGAGGGTATTTTTATCTATCTTTTGACTAGATGTTGATATAAGTACTTCTAAAGCCTTATTTCTGTCCTTGCTTCTGGGTGCAGTAATATTTGGATTAACCAACGATATTTATGTTAAATTTGGGAATAATTTAACGTTTTTTTGTGCATTTTGGAAAAATTGTTCACTTTTTCTTTTCTTAAAGGCACAGTACATGTTTTTTTCTAATGATTATTTTATGCTATAAATAAGTGTTTAAACGACTTTTGTGGTATTACTAGTCTGTTCAACATGTCTGACATTGAGGTTTCTCATTGTTCTATGTGTTTAGAAGCTATTGTGCAACCCCTCTAACATTGTGTAACTTTTGTACTGAAAGGGCTTTACAATGTAAAAAGCATATTTTAAATAAAGTAAGTGTGCCTAAGGATGCTTTTCATTCTGAATAGAATCAGGATATGCCATCCAATTCTCCCCAAGTGTCACAACCTTTAACGCCCACACAAGCGACGCCTTGTACTTCTAGTGCGTCTAATTCCTTTACTCTGCAGGAGATGGCTGCAGTTATGTCAACTACCCTTACAGTATTGTCTAAATTACCAGTGTTGCAGGGTAAACGCAGTAGGTCAAGTATTAATGTAAATACTGAATCCTCTGATGCTTTATTAGCTATTTCCGATGTTCCCCCAGAGTGCTCTGAGTTGGGGATCAGGGAATTACTGTCTGAGGGTGAAATTTCTGATTTAGGGAATGTTTTGTCTCAGACAGATTCGGATGCTATGCCATTTAAATTTAAGCTTGAACACCTCTGCCTGTTACTTAGGGAGGTTTTAGCGATTCTGGATGATTGTGACCCTATTGTGATTCCTCCAGAGAAATTGTGTAAAATGGATAAATATTTGGCAGTACCTACTTACACTGATGTTTTTCCGGTTCTTAAGAGAATTTCGGAAATTGTTAGAAAGGAATGTGATAGACCAGGTATACCGTTTTTTCCACCTCCTAATTTTAAGAAAATGTTTCCCATATCAGATACCATTCGGGACTCATGGCAAACGGTCCCTAAGGTAGAGGGAGCTATATCTACCCTAGCTAAGCATACTACTATACCCATTGAGGATAGTTGTGCTTTCAAAGACCCTATGGATAAGAAATTAGAGGGTCTTCTAAAGAGATTATTTGTTAATCAGGGGTTTCTTTTACAACCTACGGCTTGCATTATTCCAGTAACTACTGCAGCAGCTATTTGGTTTGAGGCTCTAGAAGAGTCTCTTAAGGTTGAGATTCCATTAGATGACATCTTAGATGGAATTAAGGCTCTCAAGCTAGCTAATTCTTTTATTACTGATGCCTCTTTTCAAATTGCGAAATTAGTGGCAAAAAATGCAGGATTTGCTATTTTAGCACGTAGGGCATTGTGGTTCAAATCTTGGTCTGCTGAAGTGTCATCAAAACATAAGCTTTTAGCTATTCCCTTTAAAGGTAAGACCCTTTTCGGGCCAGAATTGAAGGAAATCAATTCTGATATTACAGGAGGTAAAGGCCATGCCCTACCTCAGGATAAATCGGTTAAAATGAGGGGTAAACAGAATAATTTTCGTTCCTTTCAGAACTTTAAAGGAGGACCCCCCACTTCTTTTTCTTCCTCAAAGCAGGAAGGGAATTTTACCCAATCTAAGTCAGTCTGGAGACCTAATCAGAACTGGAATAAGGGTAAACAATCCAAAAAGCCCGCTGCTGCTCCTAAGATAGCATGAAGGGGCGGCCCCCGATCCGGGACTGCATCTAGTAGGGGGCAGACTCTCTTTCTTTGCTCAGGCTTGGGCAAGAGATGTTCAGGATCCCTGGGCACTAGAAATAGTGACCCACGGTTATCAATTGGAATTCAAGGACTTTCTCCAAAGAGGGAGATTTAATCTTTCAAAGTTATCTGCAAACCAGATAAAAAGAGAGGCGTTCTTTCGCTGTGTAAAAGACCTTTCTACTATGGGAGTAATTTGTCCAGTTCCAAAATTGGAACAGGGACAGGGGTTTTACTCAAACCTATTTGGGGTTCCCAAAAAAGAGGGACCTTTCAGACCCATTTTAGATCTCCAGTGTCTAAACAAGTTTCTCAGAGTCCCATCGTTCAAGATGGAGACTATACGAACAATCTTACCAATGATCCAGGAGGGTCAATATATGACTACCGTGGATTTAAAGGATGCTTACCTTCATATTCCAATCCACAAGGATCATCATCGGTTTCTAAGGTTTGCCTTCTTGGACAAACATTATCAGTTCGTGGCTCTTCCTTTCGGGTTGGCCACAGCACCCAGAATATTCACAAAGGTTCTAGGGTCTCTTTTGGCGGTTCTCAGATCATGAGGAATAGCGGTGACGCCTTATCTGGACGATATCCTGATTCAGGCGTCAACATATCATCTGACAAACTCTCACACGGACACAGTGTTGTTTTTTCTGAGAACCCACGGCTGGAAGATGAACGTAGAGAAGAGTTCACTTGTCCCACAGACAAGGGTTCCTTTCTTGGGAACTCTGATAGACTCGGTAGCCATGAAAAATTTTCTGACGGAGGTCAGAAAATCAAATATTCTATATACTTGCCGAGCACTTCAGTCCATTCCTCGGCCATCAGTGGCTCAGTGTATGGAGGTAATTGGATTTATGGTAGCGGCAATGGATATCGCTCCATTTGCTCTCTTTCAACTCAGATCACTGCAACTGTGCATGCTCGGACAGTGGAATGGGAATTATGCAGATTTATCTCCTCAGATAAATCTGGATCAAGAGACCAGAAACTCTCTTCTTTGATGGTTGTCGCTGGATCATCTATCCCAAGAAACTTGTTTCCGCAGACCCTCGTGGGTGATAGTGACAACAGATGCCAGCCTTCTGGGCTGGCGTGCAGTTTGGAACTCCCCTGAAGGCTCAGGGTGTTTGGACTCAAGTGGAGTCTCTACTTCCAATCAATATTCTGGAACTGAGAGCAATATTCAATACGCTTCAGACGTGGCCTCAGTTGGCTTCGGCCAAATTCATCAGATTCCAGTCGGACAACATCACGGGGGAACAAGGAGTTCCTTAGCGATGATAGAGTTATCCAAGATAATCAGTTGGGCGGAGGCCCACTCTTGTCATCTGTCAGCAATCTACATCCCAGGAGTAGAGAACTGGGAAGCAGATTTTCTAAGTCGGCAGACTTTTCATCCGGGGGAGTGGGAACTTCACCCGGAGGTATTTGCCTCATTGATTTTCAGATGGGGCAGACCGGAATTGGATTTGATGGCATCTCGACAGAATGCCAAGCTTCTAAGATACGGATCTCAGTCAAGGGATCCTCAGGCCGAACTGATAGATGCCTTGGCAGTGCCTTAGTTGTTCAGCCTAGCTTATGTGTTTCCGCCGTTTCCTCTCCTTCCACGTGTGATTGCTTGAATCTAACAGGAGAGAGCTTCAGTGATCCTGATAGCGCCTGCGTGGCCACGCAGGATTTGGTATGCGGCTCTAGTGGACATGTCCTCTCTGCCACCGTGGAAACTTCCATTCAGTCAGGACCTTCTCATTCAAGGTCCTTTCCAACATCTAATTTCTCTGCAGCTGACTGCGTGGAGATTGAATGCTTGATTTTATCGAAGCGAGGATTCTCTGATTCGGTCATCAATACTTTATTATAGGCTAGAAAGCCTGTCACTAGAAAAATCTATCATAAGATATGGTGTAAATATCTTTATTGGTGTGAATCCAAGAGTTACTCATGGAGTAAAGTTGGGATTCCTAGGATTCTGTCTTTTCTTCAAGAAGGATTGGAGAAAGGGTTATCAGCAAGTTCCTTAAGGGGACAATTTTCAGCTTTGTCAATACTGTTTCACAAACGTTTGGCAAATGTACCAGATGTTCAGTCTTTTTGTCAGGCTTTATCTAGAATTAAGCCTGTATTTAGACCCATTACTCCTCCCTGGAGTTTGAATTTAGTTCTTCGAGTTCTTCAAGGGGTTCCGTTTGAACCCATGCATTCCATGGATATCAAATTGTTATCCTGGAAAGTTCTGTTTTTAGGTTGTTTCAAATAAGAATATTAATCAGGAAATTGTTGTTCCTTCCTTATGTCCTAACCCTTCTTCTAAGAAGGAGCGTATGTTGCATAATTTGGATGTGGTCTGTGCCTTAAAGTTTTACTTTCCGGCAACTAAGGATTTCCGTCAATCTTCTTCTTTATTCATTGTTCATTCTGGAAAGCGTAGGGGTCAGAAAGCTACGGCTACCTCTCTTTCTTTTTGGCTGAGAAGTATCATCCGCCTGGCATATGAGACAGCAGCCTCCTGAAAGAATTACGGCTCATTCTACTAGGGCTGTGGCTTCCACATGGGCTTTTAAAAGCGATGCATCTGTTGAACAGATTTGAAAGGCTGCGACTTGGTCGTCCCTTCACACTTTTTGCAAATTTGATACTTTTGCTTCTTCTGAGGCTATTTTTGGGAGAAAGGTTCTTCAAGCAGTGGTGCCTTCCGTTTAGGTTCCTGTCTTGTCCCTCCCTTTCATCCGTGTCCTATTGCTTTGGTATTGGTTTCCCACAAGTAAGGATGAAATCCGTGGACTCGTCATATCTTTGTAAAAGAAAACTAAATTTATGCTTACCTGATAAATTACTTTCTTTTACGATATGACGAGTCCACGGCCCACCCTGTTCTTTTTAAGACGGTTTTTCTTTATATTTTTTGTAAACTTCAGTCACCTCTGCATCTTTTAGCCTTTCCTTTTTCTCTTCCTATACCTTCGGCCGAATGACTGAGGGTGGAGGGGAAGGGGAGGGGCTATATATACAGCTCTGCTGGGGTGCTCTTTGCCACTTCCTGTTAGCAGGAGGTTAATATCCCACAAGTAAGGATGAAATCCGTGGACTAGTCATATCGTAAAAGAAAGTAATTTATCAGGTAAGCATAAATTTAGTTTTTTATTATTAAAACATCAGTACATTCTATAATATAAATTTTAGCCCTGCTAAGTTACCCTTTTCGATTCAGCCTCTCTAACATTTTCAAAGCTCCTGCTTTGAGTGGCATCTGTTCTAGCCAATCATAGCCTCACCATGTGCCCCATGTAAAACTCTAACTGCACACTCCCATGCTCGAACTCTTTAATTTTAATGCAATGCACGCTGCATTGATGTGTTAGATAGAGGGAGGGAAATACATTTTCTTTTTAAAGACACGATGAGTCCACGGATCATCATCCTTACTTGTGGGATTACACCTCCTGGTCAGCAGGAGGAGACAAAGAGCACCACAGCAGAGCTGTTAAATAGCTCCTCCCTTCCCTCCCACTCCAGTCATTCTCTTTGCCTACGTTAGTGATAGGAAGAGGTAAAGTAAGGTGTTAGTATAGATTCTTCAATCAAGAGTTTATTATTTTTAAAGTAGTGCAAGATTGTGCTGCTTTGTTCTAGGGTGTAGCCGTAGTCAATATCAGTCTCTTCAGTAGAGCTCTTGGTGGCTTTATAGCAGTGGGAACTGCTGGGACATAATTTTCACTGCACCTCCCATACATTTATGCTGCCCTTATCCTGATGGCCTAAGCAATCTCTAACTCAGGCCTTATCATTTTCCACAGGGCTATAGGAAGGAGAGGACCTCTTAAACCTGTTGGGGCTGTCCTGCTGTCGGACAGCATTAAGGTAAGTGCAGACTCTTTTATTCTGGAGCACAATAACAAAGGACTCAGAGGAAAAGTGGACACTGCACTTATACATTTATTACTCATAAGGCAAATGGAGCCTTGGACATGGGACATAAGGCTCTCTATGTATGGAGGTTTTTTTTCTTTGTGACAGCTTATGTACAGGCACTGGGGCTGGAAGTAAAGCTGGTCTCTATTGGTTCTTTTTATTAAAAATAAGCCGGTACGGGCTGTGTAGATGTGAAAGCCCACGATGGGCGGAGCTATCATTTCACACGCTTCAGACTTCCTAAAGGACGCTGCGCAGTTTCATCTGGTATTCCCTCCGGAAACTTTCCGTTTTTAGCTGTGGGACATCTCTGCTGTTAAGCTTGCAGGACGGTGACGTTGTGCATTGCTCTAGAACCGCATGGTTTTCAAGGAAAGCAAGCGGTTGTTAGCGCTCTGAAACCTGATCTTCCGCATCACTGAATCATTGCTGGGAGACCGGTCGGCAGGTAGGCGCCTCAGCAGAGCTGCTGAGGCGTAGAGGTGTCTGATTGTGGAGAAAAAACGTTTTATTTTTTATAAATGTGATACGTTTTTGCTTAAGACAGGAAAATAGTTGCATTTAGTATTTAAAGGCACAGTATCCTGTTATACATTCATATGCAGTAAAAAAGTTCTGCTTTAAAATTTAAAGGGCCAGTAACAATTTTTTGGTTATCAAAAATTTCTTATTTTATTTTTTCTGTATTATATTATTGTCTGTTCTCTAATATGGATTTAGAAGCTGTGCAAAATATTACTTGTGCCATGTGTTTGGATGCCAATGTGGAACCTCCAGTTCCTTTTTGTCCCTCATGTATTGAGAGGGCTTTAAGCTATAGAGAGAAAATTTTTCATGATAAAAAATTTGTCAAAGGCGGATGCTTCTCAGGAGTCTAATGATGAGATGCAGAGTATGCCGCAGCTTTCTCCCCAAGCGTCCCAATCTTTAATGCCCGCTCAAGCAGTGCCCTGTACTTCTACTCTAGCTCCTACTGGAGTTACTTTAAAAGACATAGCTGCAGTTATGTCTTCCACAATTTCTGATGCGTTGTCTGCTTTTCCTATGCTACAAGGCAAACGTAAGAGGAAAGACAACCATGTAGTCAATGAGGTTTCTGATGCTATGGCGGCAATCTCGGATGTACCCTCCCAGGGAACTGAGATGGAGGGTATAGAGGTTCTATCGGAAGATGGAATTTCAGACTCGGGGAGTTCCTTACCTTTGACTGATTCAGAGGTTGTTTTTATTTCAGGTTTAAACAAGAACACCTCCGCCTGTTACTCAGGGAGGTTTGGGTGACTTTAGACGACTGTGATTCCATGGTAGTGGTCGCTCCTGAGAAATCGAGTAAGTTGGACAGATATTTCGAAGTTCCTTCTTACTCAGATGTTTTTCCAGTTCCTAAGCGAGCTTCGGAGATTGTTTCTAAGGAATGGGAGAGACCAGGTATTCCCTTATCTCCTTCTCCTATTTTCAAGAAGATGTTCCCTATTGCTGACGCTGTCAGGGAAACTTGGCAAACGGTTCCTAAGGTTGAAGGGGCTATTTCCACCTTGGCCAAACAAACTACTATTCCTATTGAGGATAGTTGTGCTTTCAAAGACCCCATGGACAAGAAGTTGGAGGGTCTACTTAAAAGGATTTATGTTCACCAAGGTCTGCTATTGCAGCTGGCTGCGTGCATTGCTACTGTCAACAGTGCGGCAGCTTATTGGTTTGATGCTCTGTCCGAGTCTCTTGAGACTGAGACTTCTTTAGAGGAGATCCAGGATAGGATTAAAGCTCTGAAATTAGCCAATGCTTTTATGACGGATGCTTCTCTGCAAATTGCTAAATTGGCAGCTAAGAGTTCAGGGTTTTCTATCCTAGCACGCAGAGCCTTATGGTTGAAACCTTGTTCTGCGGACATACCATCTAAGCTTCTAGCAATTTCTTACAAGGGAAAGACCTTCTTTGGGCCTGGACTGAAGGAAATTATCTCTGATATCACGGGAGGTAAGGGTCATCTCCTTCCTCAAGATAAAAGAAGCAAACCGAAAGGACGACAAAGTAATTTTCGTTCCTTTTGAAATTTCAAGGGCAATTCCTTCTCTTCCTCCTCTAACAGGAAGGAAACTATTCGCAATCTAAGCCTACTTGGAGACCAAACCAGTCTTGGAACAAGGGTAAGCAATCCAAGAAGCCTGCTGCTGAATCCAAGTCAGCATGAAGGGCTTTCCCCCGATCCGGGACCAGATCTGGTAGGGGGCAGACTTTCTTTCTTTGTTCAGGCTTGGGTGTGGGATGTTCAGGATCCCTGGGCTATAGAAATAGTGTCTCAAGGATACAAACTGGAATTCAACAATTTTCCTCCCCAAGGAATATTTCTTCTTTCAAGATTATTTGCAGACCATATAAAAAGAGAGGCGTTCTTACATTGTGTAAGAGACCTCTCCTCCCTGGGAGTAATTTTTCCCGTTCCTGTACAGGAACACGTGCAGGGTTTTTATTCAAATCTGTTTGTAGTTCCCAAAAAGGAGGGAACTTTCAGGCCTATCCTAGACCTCAAGGGTCTAAACAAGTTTCTCAGAGTTCCATCATTCAAGATGGAAATTATTCCTTCCATTCTTCCATTAATCCAGGAGGATCAATTTATGATGACAGTGGATTTAAAGGATGCATATCTTCATGTTCCTATCCACAGAGATCATCACAAGTTCCTAAGATTTGCCTTTCTGGACAAACACTTTCAGTTCGTGGCTCTTCCTTTCGGTCTGGCCACGGCTCCCATAATTTTCACAAAGGTTCTGTGGTCTCTGTTGGCGGTTCTAAGACCGCGGGGCATTTCGGTGGCACCTTATCTGGACGATATTCTAATCCAGGCGCCATCTTGTCAACAAGCGAGGTCCCATACCGACATTGTACTTTCTTGGGAACTCTAATCGATTCTATATCTATGAGGATTTTTCTGACAGAGGTCAGAAAATCAAAGATTCTAGATACCTGTCGATCCCTTCAGTCCAATTCTCGGCCGTCAGTGGCTCAGTGCATGGAAGCAATCGGACTGATGGTGGCGGCAATGGACATCATACCGTTTGCTCGGTTTCACCTCAGACCTCTGCAGTTAAACATGCTCAAGCAGTGGAATGGAGATTATGCAGATTTGTCTCCTCGAATAAACCTGGAACAGGAGACGAGGGACTCTCTTCAATGGTGGTTGTCTCTGGATCATCTGTCCCAGGGGACATGCTTTCTCAGACCTTCCTGGGTGATTGTGACAACAGAAGCCAGCCTTTCAGGATGGGGAGCGGTCTGGGACTACCTAAAGGCTCATGGAGTATGGACTCAGGCGGAGTCTGTTCTTCCGATAAACATCCTGGAACTAAGAGCGATCTTCAATGCTCTTCTGGCCTGGCCTCAGTTGGCTTCGGCCCAGTTCATCAGATTTCAATCGGGCAACATCACGACAGTGGCTTACATCAATCATCAGGGAGGAACGAGGAGTTTCTTAGCAATGACAGAGGTAGCAAAGATAATTCGGTGGGCGGAGGCCCATTCTTGCCATCTGTCAGCGATCCATATCCCAGGGGTGGACAACTGGGAGGCGGACTTTCTGAGCAGGCAGACTTTTCATCCAGGAGAGTGGGAACTCCATCCGGAAGTATTCTCCAGCCTGATTCTCAAATGGGGTCAGCCGGAGTTAGATCTCATGGCATCTCGTCAGAATGCCAAGCTCCCGAGATACGGATCAAGGTCCAGGGATCCTCAGGCGGAACTGATAGATGCTCTGGCAGTTCCTTGGTCCTTCAGCCTAGCATATCTATTTCTCCTGTTTGCTCTTCTTCCTCGGGTCATTGCTCGAATCAAACAGGAGAGGACATCAGTGATCCTCATTACTCCTGCGTGGCCTCGCAGGATTTGGTATGCCGATCTGGTGGACATGTCATCCCTGCCACCGTGGAGACTTCCATTGAGGAAGGATCTTCTCATTCAAGGACCCTTCTTTCACCCAAATCTAGTTTCTCTGAAGTTGACTGCTTGAAGATTGAACATTTAATCCTATCCAAGCGGGGTTTCTCTGATTTGGTCATAGAGACCTTGATTCAGGCACGTAAGCCTGTAACTAGAAAGATTTACCATAAGATATGGCGTAAATATCTTTATTGGTGTGAATCCAAGGGCTACTCATGGAGTAGAGTTAGGATTCCCAGAATTTTGTCTTTTCTCCAAGAAGGTTTGGAGAAGGGTTTATCGACAAGTTCCCTAAAGGGTCAGATCTCTGCCTTATCTATTTTGTTACACAAACGTCTGGCAGATGTTCAATCTTCTTGTCAGGCCTTGGTTCGGATCAGGCCTGTGTTCAAACCAGTTACTCCTCCATGGAGTCTGAATTTAGTTCTTAAAGTTCTTCAAGGGGCTCCGTTTGAGCCTATGCATTCCTTAGATATTAAGTTGTTATCTTGGAAAGCTTTGTTTCTTGTTGCTATTTCTTCAGCTCGAAGAGTGTCTGAGCTTTCGGTGTTGAAATACAATTCGCCTTACCTTATTTTTCATTCGGATAAGGTAGTTTTACATACTAAACTAGGGTTCCTTCCTAAGGTTATTTCGGACAGGAACATTAATCAGGAGATTGTTGTTCCTTCCTTGAGTCCTAATCCTTCTTCTCAGAAGTAACGTCTTCTGCACAATTTGGACGTAGTCCATGCTTTAAAGTTTCGTCAATCTTCTTCTCTGTTTGTAATTTTCTCTGGAAAACGTAAGGGTCAGAAAGCTACGGCTACCTCTTTCTTTTTGGTTGAAGAGTATCATCCGCTTTGCATATGAGACTGCTGGACAGCAGCCTCCTGAAAGAGTTACGGCTCATTCCACTAGGGCGGTTGCTTCCTTCTGTAGAACAGATTTGCAAGGCTGCAACTTGGTCTTCTTCTTCACACTTTTTCAAAATTTTACAAATTTGATACTTTTGCCTCGCCTGAGGCTGCTTTTGGGAGAAAGGTTCTTCAAGCAGTGGTGCCTTCCATTTAGGTTCCCTGTCTTGTCCCTCCCTTATCATCCGTGTACTCTAGCTTTGGTATTGTATCCCACAAGTAATGATGAAGATCCGTGGACTCATTGTGTCTTTAAAAAGAAAAGAAAATGTATGCTTACCTGATAAATTTGTTTCTTTTTAGACACAATGAGTCCACAGCCCGCCCTGTTCTTTTAAGACAGGTTGTTATTTTTTGTAAACTTCAGACACCTCTGCACCTTGGCTTTTCCTTTCTCTTCCTAACTTCGATCGAATGACTGGAGTGGGAGGGAAGGGAGGAGCTATTTAACAGCTCTGCTGTGGTGCACTTTGCCTCCTCCTGCTGACCAGGAGGTGTAATCCCACAAGTAAGGATGATGATCCGTGGACTCATCGTGTCTAAAAAGAAACAAATTTATCAGATAAGCATAAATTTTCTTTTTGTAAAGGGATCAGGGAGGGGGAGGGGGGTAGGGTATTGGGGGGGGGCAGCTACACTACAGAAAATGATTAGGGAAAAAATCAAAAACCCATGTAATTTGGCAAAATGGGTACTGGCAGACAAGATGCCAGTACCCAAGATTGTGGAAGATAGGTAGAGGGGGGAGGGTTAGAGAGCTGTATGGGGGGATCAGGAAGGTTGGGGGCTGAGGGGGGATCATCACTGCAAAATAAATATATTAAAAAAAAAAATAATTGCCTTTTATTTTAGTACTGGCAAACTTTCTGCCAGTACTTAAGATGGCTGTGTCAATTGTGAGGTGGGGGGAGGGAAAAGAGCTGTTTGAGGTGGGTCAGGAAGGGATCAGGGGGTGGGATGTGTCGGGTGGGAGGCTGATCTCTACACTAAAGCTAAAATTAACCCTACAAGCTCACTACAAGCTACCTAATTAACCCCTTCACTGCTGGTCATAATACACGTGTAGTGCGCAGCGGCATTTAGCAGCCTTCTAATTACCAAAAAGCAACACCAAAGCCATATATGCCTGCTATTTCTGAACAAAGGGGATCCCAGAGAAGCACTTACAACCATTTGTGCCATAATTCCACAAGCTGTTTGTAAATAATTTCAGTGAGAAACCTAAAGTTTGTGAAAAAGTGAACGATTTTTTTTATTTGATCGCATTTGGCCGTGAAATGGTGGCATGAAATATACCAAAATTGGTTTATAACAATACGTTGGGTTGTCTACTTAAATCAAATATATACATGTGAAGAATTATTCAGGGATTCCTGACAGATATCAGTGTTCCAATGTAACTATAGCTAATTTTGAGGGGGGAAAATAATGGTTTGGAAATAGCAAAGTGCTACTTGTACTTATTGCCCTATAACTTGCAAAAAAAACAAAGAACATGTAAACATTGGGTATTTCTAAACTCAGGACAAAATTTAGAAACTATTTAGCAGATGTGTAACAGATTGTGGGGGTCAAAGTTAGAAAAAAGTGTGTTTTAAAAAAAAAATAAAAAAAAATTTCATCATATTTTATATATATATATATATATATATATATATATATATATATATATATATATATATATATATATATATTATAATAAATTATAAGATATGATGAAAATAATGGTATCTTTAGAAAGTCCATTTAAGGGCGAGAAAAACAGTATATAATATGTGTGGGTACAGTAAATGGAAAATTACAGCTAAACACAAACAACGCAGAAATGTAAAAATAGCCCCGGTCCCAAAGGGAAGGAAATTGAAAAATGGCCTTGTCCTTAAGGGGTTAAATGTAGTGATGGCAAAAATGCTAAAAATGCAGAAGTCTTAGTCAGAAATGCTCGGTCCTTAAGGGGTTAAGTGTCCTATGACCTTATCCTTTTCTACTGATAATACCTCTTCTTATACAACCAGGCATCCTACTGGTAAATTATTGTGTCCTTTTACTAACCATCAAGTAATAATTCCTGACTTGTTCCTCTTTTGTTACTGTCCAATATGGAGGCTTTTACCTTTGTTATTTTACATCCTAAATAGAAATTACTGCACAAACAGGAAAAAAAAGGAAAGTTCTATATGAGTGGGTGTATAATTTACATCACGATTTTTTATAAGCTAACATATGGTACACGGTGATCAGTGGCAATCAACCAGTAGTGTTTATCATTCTTTTTTTTCTTTTTTTTTTAAGCTTTCTTTGTTTCAAAATACTTTAACGTTGCACCTAATATTTGAAGGATAGAATTGCAGAGAAAGTGAATGTGGTTTTTGATATCTCACTACAGGATACTTTGTCACTGGCTCCCAAACCTAGCCCTGCCCTCCAGATAGCCTAAGTCAGGATATGCAGATATCTCTTCTCAAGCTTTGGTGCTGCCATTAAAAGATCCACAGATAAATCAGTTTTTATTAACGTTGGGTTTGCTTAGCTTCTAGCCCTGTAAAGTTCATTATGTCAGTTTTTAAAAGCAGCTTTTTTTCTAGGTACATAACAAGCTCACAGATCATATTTTCTGGAGATGTCCGATTTCTGCTGTATAGTTTGTCTTGTGCTTCTAGTGCTCAGTAAAGTAATGAGCAGTGCAACATGATTGGGGTGTCATTATAGGGGCAAATAATTATGTGGCTCCAAAGTATTTGGCCTGCAGTGATCCTGACAATATGTTTACAGACACAAGCATTGATGCAATTATCTCCAAATAATTATACTTTTGCATAAAGTCTTCCTACACATGTGTGATGAAATTAGTGAAACATGAGAAGAGCGACTGCAAAGTGAATCACTACATTACACGTAAAAGCCTCCAGCCGTGCTTTGTCAAGCTCCAACATATTATGCATCTCTAACATAGGTGCATTACATTATGGTAAAACATGTACATAATAATACCCGCTCCTTACAACCTTTTATCCTGGTCCGTCATCAAGTTAAATTTGTAGTAAAGCCAAAATGTAGCAGCAAACTCGGAAAGAAAAAAAATGTATAATACACCAATGAAAATAATTTGCAACAAAATAAATTACATTTAATAACGTAGGAAATGTGTGTGTATGTATGTGTATGTATATATGTGTGTGTGTGTATGTATGTGTATATATATATATATATATATATATAAATGTAATAGAAGACAGCACTATATATATATATATATATATATATATATATATATATACAGTATATATATACACAGAGAGAAATGCACTCACAGGAACGAACAACCAGCTCAATACCATTGTTAGCCTGTTCTATGGCGATTTACCACCTGGGTGCAACTTCTTTTAGCCCAGCAATGCTTTTCACAGAGTAGAACTTTCCTGTAGTATATCAGTCTGATCCCGCCTATTACGGTCAGTCCAGCACCGAAATACCAGGCAATTCCTCTCTGAACAAGGAATAAAGCAACCCCAGACGATCGTTTCGGCCTTCATTGGGCCCTCGTCAGTGAGGTGTAGCAGTATTCCTCTAAGCACACTGAGCAAGGAGTCCACGTCTGGTTTCCCCTTTTTCCCATAGGGAGACTAAATACACACAGAGAGAAATGCACTCACAGGAACGAACAACCAGCTCAATACCATTGTTAGCCTGTTCTATGGCGATTTACCACCTGGGTGCAACTTCTTTTAGCCCAGCAATGCTTTTCACAGAGTAGAACTTTCCTGTAGTATATCAGTCTGATCCCGCCTATTACGGTCAGTCCAGCACCGAAATACCAGGCAATTCCTCTCTGAACAAGGAATAAAGCAACCCCAGACGATCGTTTCGGCCTTCATTGGGCCTCGTCAGTGAGGTGTAGCAGTATTCCTCTAAGCACACTGAGCAAGGAGTCCACGTCTGGTTTCCCCTTTTTCCCATAGGGAGACTAAATACACACAGAGAGAAATGCACTCACAGGAACGAACAACCAGCTCAATACCATTGTTAGCCTGTTCTATGGCGATTTACCACCTGGGTGCAACTTCTTTTAGCCCAGCAATGCTTTTCACAGAGTAGAACTTTCCTGTAGTATATCAGTCTGATCCCGCCTATTACGGTCAGTCCAGCACCGAAATACCAGGCAATTCCTCTCTGAACAAGGAATAAAGCAACCCCAGACGATCGTTTCGGCCTTCATTGGGCCTCGTCAGTGAGGTGTAGCAGTATTCCTCTAAGCACACTGAGCAAGGAGTCCACGTCTGGTTTCCCCTTTTTCCCATAGGGAGACTAAATACACACAGAGAGAAATGCACTCACAGGAACGAACAACCAGCTCAATACCATTGTTAGCCTGTTCTATGGCGATTTACCACCTGGGTGCAACTTCTTTTAGCCCAGCAATGCTTTTCACAGAGTAGAACTTTCCTGTAGTATATCAGTCTGATCCCGCCTATTACGGTCAGTCCAGCACCGAAATACCAGGCAATTCCTCTCTGAACAAGGAATAAAGCAACCCCAGACGATCGTTTCGGCCTTCATTGGGCCTCGTCAGTGAGGTGTAGCAGTATTCCTCTAAGCACACTGAGCAAGGAGTCCACGTCTGGTTTCCCCTTTTTCCCATAGGGAGACTAAATACACACAGAGAGAAATGCACTCACAGGAACGAACAACCAGCTCAATACCATTGTTAGCCTGTTCTATGGCGATTTACCACCTGGGTGCAACTTCTTTTAGCCCAGCAATGCTTTTCACAGGGTAGAACTTTCCTGTAGTATATCAGTCTGATCCCGCCTATTACGGTCAGTCCAGCACCGAAATACCAGGCAATTCCTCTCTGAACAAGGAATAAAGCAACCCCAGACGATCGTTTCGGCCTTCATTGGGCCTCGTCAGTGAGGTGTAGCAGTATTCCTCTAAGCACACTGAGCAAGGAGTCCACGTCTGGTTTCCCCTTTTTCCCATAGGGAGACTAAATACACACAGAGAGAAATGCACTCACAGGAACGAACAAGCAGCTCAATACCATTGTTAGCCTGTTCTATGGCGATTTACCACCTGGGTGCAACTTCTTTTAGCCCAGCAATGCTTGTCACAGAGTAGAACTTTCCTGTAGTATATCAGTCTGATCCCGCCTATTACGGTCAGTCCAGCACCGAAATACCAGGCAATTCCTCTCTGAACAAGGAATAAAGCAACCCCCAGACGATCGTTTCGGCCTTCATTGGGCCTCGTCAGTGAGGTGTAGCAGTATTCCTCTAAGCACACTGAGCAAGGAGTCCACGTCTGGTTTCCCCTTTTTCCCATAGGGAGACTAAATACACACAGAGAGAAATGCACTCACAGGAACGAACAACCAGCTCAATACCATTGTTAGCCTGTTCTATGGCGATTTACCACCTGGGTGCAACTTCTTTTAGCCCAGCAATGCTTTTCACAGAGTAGAACTTTCCTGTAGTATATCAGTCTGATCCCGCCTATTACGGTCAGTCCAGCACCGAAATACCAGGCAATTCCTCTCTGAACAAGGAATAAAGCAACCCCAGACGATCGTTTCGGCCTTCATTGGGCCTCGTCAGTGAGGTGTAGCAGTATTCCTCTAAGCACACTGAGCAAGGAGTCCACGTCTGGTTTCCCCTTTTTCCCATAGGGAGACTAAATACACACAGAGAGAAATGCACTCACAGGAACGAACAACCAGCTCAATACCATTGTTAGCCTGTTCTATGGCGATTTACCACCTGGGTGCAACTTCTTTTAGCCCAGCAATGCTTTTCACAGAGTAGAACTTTCCTGTAGTATATCAGTCTGATCCCGCCTATTACGGTCAGTCCAGCACCGAAATACCAGGCAATTCCTCTCTGAACAAGGAATAAAGCAACCCCAGACGATCGTTTCGGCCTTCATTGGGCCTCGTCAGTGAGGTGTAGCAGTATTCCTCTAAGCACACTGAGCAAGGAGTCCACGTCTGGTTTCCCCTTTTTCCCATAGGGAGACTAAATACACACAGAGAGAAATGCACTCACAGGAACGAACAACCAGCTCAATACCATTGTTAGCCTGTTCTATGGCGATTTACCACCTGGGTGCAACTTCTTTTAGCCCAGCAATGCTTTTCACAGAGTAGAACTTTCCTGTAGTATATCAGTCTGATCCCGCCTATTACGGTCAGTCCAGCACCGAAATACCAGGCAATTCCTCTCTGAACAAGGAATAAAGCAACCCCAGACGATCGTTTCGGCCTTCATTGGGCCTCGTCAGTGAGGTGTAGCAGTATTCCTCTAAGCACACTGAGCAAGGAGTCCACGCCTGGTTTCCCCTTTTTCCCATAGGGAGACTAAATACACACAGAGAGAAATGCACTCACAGGAACGAACAACCAGCTCAATACCATTGTTAGCCTGTTCTATGGCGATTTACCACCTGGGTGCAACTTCTTTTAGCCCAGCAATGCTTTTCACAGAGTAGAACTTTCCTGTAGTATATCAGTCTGATCCCGCCTATTACGGTCAGTCCAGCACCGAAATACCAGGCAATTCCTCTCTGAACAAGGAATAAAGCAACCCCAGACGATCGTTTCGGCCTTCATTGGGCCTCGTCAGTGAGGTGTAGCAGTATTCCTCTAAGCACACTGAGCAAGGAGTCCACGTCTTGTTTCCCCTTTTTCCCATAGGGAGACTAAATACACACAGAGAGAAATGCACTCACAGGAACGAACAACCAGCTCAATACCATTGTTAGCCTGTTCTATGGCGATTTACCACCTGGGTGCAACTTCTTTTAGCCCAGCAATGCTTTTCACAAAGTAGAACTTTCCTGTAGTATATCAGTCTGATCCCGCCTATTACGGTCAGTCCAGCACCGAAATACCAGGCAATTCCTCTCTGAACAAGGAATAAAGCAACCCCAGACGATCGTTTCGGCCTTCATTGGGCCTCGTCAGTGAGGTGTAGCAGTATTCCTCTAAGCACACTGAGCAAGGAGTCCACGTCTGGTTTCCCCTTTTTCCCATAGGGAGACTAAATACACACAGAGAGAAATGCACTCACAGGAACGAACAACCAGCTCAATACCATTGTTAGCCTGTTCTATGGCGATTTACCACCTGGGTGCAACTTCTTTTAGCCCAGCAATGCTTTTCACAGAGTAGAACTTTCCTGTAGTATATCAGTCTGATCCCGCCTATTACGGTCAGTCCAGCACCGAAATACCAGGCAATTCCTCTCTGAACAAGGAATAAAGCAACCCCAGACGATCGTTTCGGCCTTCATTGGGCCTCGTCAGTGAGGTGTAGCAGTATTCCTCTAAGCACACTGAGCAAGGAGTCCACGTCTGGTTTCCCCTTTTTCCCATAGGGAGACTAAATACACACAGAGAGAAATGCACTCACAGGAACGAACAACCAGCTCAATACCATTGTTAGCCTGTTCTATGGCACAGGCTAACAATGGTATTGAGCTGGTTGTTCGTTCCTGTGAGTGCATTTCTCTCTGTGTGTATTTAGTCTCCCTATGGGAAAAAAGGGGAAACCAGACGTGGACTCCTTGCTCAGTGTGCTTAGAGGAATACTGCTACACCTCACTGACGAGGCCCAATGAAGGCCGAAACGATCGTCTGGGGTTGCTTTGTTCCTTGTTCAGAGAGGAATTGCCTGGTATTTCGGTGCTGGACTGACCGTAATAGGCGGGATTAGACTGATATACTACAGGAAATTTCTACTCTGTGAAAAGCATTGCTGGGCTAAAAGAAGTTGCACCCAGGTGGTAAATCGCCATAGAACAGGCTAACAATGGTATTGAGCTGGTTGTTCGTTCCTGTGAGTACATTTCTCTCTGTGTGTATTTAGTCTCCCTATGGGAAAAAAGGGGAAACCAGACGTGGACTCCTTGCTCAGTGTGCTTAGAGGAATACTGCTACACCTCACTGACGAGGCCCAATGAAGGCCGAAACGATCGTCTGGGGTTGCTTTGTTCCTTGTTCAGAGAGGAATTGCCTGGTATTTCGGTGCTGGACTGACCGTAATAGGCGGGATTAGACTGATATACTACAGGAAATTTCTACTCTGTGAAAAGCATTGCTGGGCTAAAAGAAGTTGCACCCAGGTGGTAAATCGCCATAGAACAGGCTAACAATGGTATTGAGCTGGTTGTTCGTTCCTGTGAGTGCATTTCTCTCTGTGTGTATTTAGTCTCCCTATGGGAAAAAAGGGGAAACCAGACGTGGACTCCTTGCTCAGTGTGCTTAGAGGAATACTGCTACACCTCACTGACGAGGCCCAATGAAGGCCGAAACGATCGTCTGGGGTTGCTTTGTTCCTTGTTCAGAGAGGAATTGCCTGGTATTTCGGTGCTGGACTGACCGTAATAGGCGGGATTAGACTGATATACTACAGGAAATTTTTACTCTGTGAAAAGCATTGCTGGGCTAAAAGAAGTTGCACCCAGGTGGTAAATCGCCATAGAACAGGCTAACAATGGTATTGAGCTGGTTGTTCGTTCCTGTGAGTGCATTTCTCTCTGTGTGTATTTAGTCTCCCTATGGGAAAAAAGGGGAAACCAGACGTGGACTCCTTGCTCAGTGTGCTTAGAGGAATACTGCTACACCTCACTGACGAGGCCCAATGAAGGCCGAAACGATCGTCTGGGGTTGCTTTGTTCCTTGTTCAGAGAGGAATTGCCTGGTATTTCGGTGCTGGACTGACCGTAATAGGCGGGATTAGACTGATATACTACAGGAAATTTCTACTCTGTGAAAAGCATTGCTGGGCTAAAAGAAGTTGCACCCAGGTGGTAAATCGCCATAGAACAGGCTAACAATGGTATTGAGCTGGTTGTTCGTTCCTGTGAGTGCATTTCTCTCTGTGTGTATTTAGTCTCCCTATGGGAAAAAAGGGGAAACCAGACGTGGACTCCTTGCTCAGTGTGCTTAGAGGAATACTGCTACACCTCACTGACGAGGCCCAATGAAGGCCGAAACGATCGTCTGGGGTTGCTTTGTTCCTTGTTCAGAGAGGAATTGCCTGGTATTTCGGTGCTGGACTGACCGTAATAGGCGGGATTAGACTGATATACTACAGGAAATTTCTACTCTGTGAAAAGCATTGCTGGGCTAAAAGAAGTTGCACCCAGGTGGTAAATCGCCATAGAACAGGCTAACAATGGTATTGAGCTGGTTGTTCGTTCCTGTGAGTGCATTTCTCCCTGTGTGTATTTAGTCTCCCTATGGGAAAAAAGGGGAAACCAGACGTGGACTCCTTGCTCAGTGTGCTTAGAGGAATACTGCTACACCTCACTGACGAGGCCCAATGAAGGCCGAAACGATCGTCTGGGGTTGCTTTGTTCCTTGTTCAGAGAGGAATTGCCTGGTATTTCGGTGCTGGACTGACCGTAATAGGCGGGATTAGACTGATATACTACAGGAAATTTCTACTCTGTGAAAAGCATTGCTGGGCTAAAAGAAGTTGCACCCAGGTGGTAAATC